>NC_133774.1:137270440-137284150 GCF_003597395.2 Chelonoidis abingdonii
CCCAGAGTGAACAACCACCAAATTCTAACAGCACACACAAAAACTTCCCTCCCTCAAGATTTGAAAGTATCCTGTCCTCTGATTGGTTCTCTGGTCAGGTGACAGCCAGGCTTACTGAACATGATAACCCTTTACAGTCAAAAGAGATATAAAGTACTTCTGTTCTATTAACTCCTACTATCTGTTTATGACAGAAGGAGATTCCAACACCTCCCAACGTAACCCATTCCAGTGCTTCACCACCCTCCTAGTGAAAAAAAAGTTTTTCCTAATATCCAACCTAGACCTCCCCCACGGCAACTTGAGACCATTGCTCCTTGTTCTGTCATCTGCTACCACTGAAAACGAAGCTGTGGAAGACATAGCCTTGGAGAAGTTAGGCTGCTGGTCCTTTATTCAATAGCCTGTCCAGACAGCGAAGTCTTAAACGCTGTCCTGAACCAAAGCAGATTCTGTTACAGAATAAAATTCTATTACTCGGAACAAAAAATTCTTCTTTATTAGTTCTCGACATATACTGGCTGGCACTCAGCAGTTCTTGAAAGCATCCAACTACTTGTTACTGTGCAGTGTCACACAACTCAGAAGATCATTCACAAACAAAATCGAAGGATGCATTAACAATGTTATATTTCTGTATACACACACAGCGCATTTACCACGATTCATAGTGGGCTGCAAAAGAGCAGAGCCAGGTGTAGCAGACCACTATGCTGTATGCTACTCTGGCTCACAGTTACAATGTTCTTTCATAGCTTCCCTGAACTGTATAGCTTCACGCTGAGCTCTTTTAATGGCCTTGCGTCTGGCAGTTCAGATTCAGTAGCCATATGCTCCACCTCTGCCCTCCACCCCATGGAAAGTTTTCCCTCTTTGCTTCAGATATTATGCAGGACACTGCAGGCTATTATGACCATTGGGATATTTTTCTCATTGAGGTTAAATCTTGTGAGTAAACAACGCTAGCAACCCTTCAAATGACGAAAAGCACATTTGACTGTCATTCTGCACTTCCTGAGCCAGTAGCTGAAGTACTCCTTGGTGCTGTCAAGGTGCCCATTGTACAGCTTCATGAACATGGGAAGAAGGGGTAGACTGAGTTGCCCAGGATCACTATCAGCATTTCAACATCACCAATGTTGAGAAAGAAAGTCCTTGCTTGCAACTTTCGGAACAGTCCTGGGTTCTTAAAGATGTGAGTGTCATGCACCTTCCGTGACCAGTCCACCACACTGATGTAGATGAAGCATCCCCAGTGATCCATCAACACTTTCATAACCGTAGAAAAGTACGCCCTTTCTGTTGATGTACTCTGTAGCAAGGTGGGCCAGTGCCAAAAAGGGATATGCGTGCAGTCTATTGCTCCATGGCAGTTCAGGAACCCCACAGGTGCAAATCAATCCACTACGTCTTACACGTTGCAGAGAGTCAGTCCTGCACACTTGCATGACAACAGCCCCTGCGGTAGATTTCCTGACTTCAAATTGATTCCCAGTTGATTGGTAGCAATCCAGCGTTGCAAGTTTCCACAGTGCGATCGCCACTCATTTCTCCACTGTTGGTGCAGCTCTCATTTTAATGTCCCTGCACTGGAGGACTGGGACACGCTTGGGACACACATCCAGGAATGTGGCCTTGTACATCCTAAAGATCTGCAGCTATTGCTCATTATCTCAAACCTGCATAATAATGTGATCCCACCAGTTAGTTCTTGTTTCTGAGGCCCAGAACCAGCATTCTACCATCTTGCAGCTGCTCCGTGACCAACAACAACCTAGAATCGGGTCTTGCTATGTCCCACAGCAATCTGTCCTCCAAGGAATCATAATGTTCCCTGCATCTCTTCTTTCAGCTCCGCAAATACTGCAGAATGTTGCACCCTGTTCTTGCAACAGTCATGACAGAAGTGCAGAGCTATGCAGGCTCCAGGCCACGTGGGTTTGTGGGATTTTGAAGGGGAAAAAAAAAAAAAACGCAAAAATCATGGGATATAGATCACATTATGGGATGGAGACAGTTGCAAACTGAGAAGTTGACCCCATGCTTCTAGTCATCCCAACTGACTCGCTTTGGCCCCATCATGCATTGCCAAAAGACTGGACGGTGGCAAGTTGTCTTCTATATGGAAAAAGACTTGCATTTGTGAGGTAAGCAATCCAAGAACAAACTATCCAAGCTTGTACTAGAACTCAATCTCTTGATGCAGTAGAATCATATAACCAAAGGGGGTCAAGATCCAAGTCTGTTTGGCAAAGTCTCTCTGGCTCAGAACAGCAAAGTGAGGGGAAACTTATGTAATATCAAGAGGGCCAAATACTAGAATAAGTGAGCCCAAACTAAAGCTGCTATGATCCTAGCAGCGCTCTCTTATGCTGTATTCCATAATAATTTGGGAAATACCCACCTCCAACTCCTTTTAGCAGAAAGGCACCAGTCAGTCCCAGCCAGCCCTTTCCTTCTCTGGTCTAATGATAGGAGCAACACCAGGTAATTCAGCTGGAAAGGTCTCAGAAGAAGCAGGAAGCCACTGTCTTCCAAAGACCTTCCACCAAGATTGTCTTTCACCTGATCTCACCCACCTTGCTGGCATTCCTAAGTTGGTTGAACTTCAGCACCTAGTGCAAAGTCCAACTACTCACCCACTAAAAAATTTAATAATTGGAGATATACCTATCTCCTAGAACTGGAAGGGACCTTGAAAGGTCATCAAGTCCAGTCCCCTGCCTTCACTAGCAGGACCAAGTACTAATTTTTGTCCCAGATCCCTAAGTGGCTCTCTCAAGGGTTGAACTCACAACCCTGGGTTTAGCAAGCCAATGCTCAAACCACTGAACTATCCCTCCCCCCACTCAGGCATTTGTTTATGGTTGGCTGGGATATGAGCAAATTATTGTCTAAGAACAGGCTCAGAAATACTGGATCTTCACCCTCTTGCACACTTAGAGGCCAGGGGGCTACCTAGATTTCATCTTGCTAGAGTAATTTTCCTCCATCAAGATGGAGATTCCAGTCTCCATCTCATAAAATTACTTATTGTGTAATTACTCAAAGTGTGTTCTGAGACTCAAGATCATCATCTGTTGTTTCAGCTAATAAGAGTAGTCAAACTTCCACTTATTATCTTGCAGACTATAGCAGAGTGCTTTTGATATCTCGGGGGGAAGGAGGATAGCCACCACCACATAAGACCTGAAGTTTGAAGAGAGACTGGTTCAGACATTGGGCAACAGGTTCAGTATTGTGATACTTAAACATTCCAGTTATCAATCTGATAGCTTTATAACAAAAATGAGATCCATCTTTTTAGACTCGAAGCTAAGCTAAGCTTTCTTGGTTTTATTTTTGTTAGTTTTTGTGTTTCAATAAAATTTACAACACTAATACAGTGTCTTATTTCTTCACCAGCCAGTGTGGGTCCAGGACCTCGGAGGACCCAGGAGACAACTGGTCAACTAACAGCCTGATGACCTCTCCTAATTAGTCCCTGGGTCTCATAAGTACCTGCTCTAAGCATGGTATTGTGATTGCATTTCAGATTTATTTTTTGGGATCCAGATGTTGAAACAAGTGATACATGCTTTATGCACAAAGCTATACATGAAACCAAGTGACCATAACAGAGGAAAATCGAGTGCTAGGGACACGACTGTCACAGCGTTCTTGGATTCCATGAAATTCTACCCACACTCTCTTTTGTTAATTGGGTCACAATCTACTTTTCCTGAACCAAAGGTGTTAAGAAAAGCAATTGGGGAGCATCATATTAACAATGGCTCTCCAAGGTTATAGAGGTTTCCTGCTGGCCTGATGGAACAGGACTAATGCATCTAGAAAACAAGTTGATATACATACAGTACATGCACATTTGGTAATTTTAACATGCACTTGGCTCAACAGCATTCTGAATGGGATGCTCATTGAATGTGGATTGGTAAATTATTCAAAGTATAGTGTGGATCATTCCCACCTGCATTTTTGGGTCTTGCATAGCGATCTTCAGACCTTGACTCCAATGTCCTAAATGTTCCTAGAGTATAAATAGAATAGGCACTTTTAGAAGAAATTTAAAAAAAAATCTAATGAAATTGAAGCAGAATCTGAAGTTTTCAAATAATTTTTACTGTAACTCCATTGCTTTGCTGATACAAATACATACCTGTGTTAAAATGGTATTTTCTTTTTTAAAAAACCCAGGAAATAATTTATTTTTAACCATTTTTTTTAAAGTAAAGTTTGCAAAGTAAAACATTTTCAGTTGGGAAATTCCAGAATTAGAGTTACCCAGGCAACTTTAGTTTGGCCCTCTTATACATCTGCATGATGACACAGCCCTTAACTGTATGATCACAGGCCATATTTCTACAGGACTCCGCATCGTTCAATGCACAGGGTGGATGGTGCTCTGGGAACAAGGCAGCCATTAATATTTCTTTGTATCTTTCTCATTCAGTGGATGACCCCAGGCCCTGCTCTATGCCACCATTCAAACCCTCTACCGAATGCAACACTTTAATTTCATTTCTATTGCACCCATCACCATAACAGCTTAACCTCACACACATTAATACATTTAGCTTCAACGACAATACGGGTTTAGGGTGGGTGAGTTGTGTGTTTTTAAACAGACAGTGCTCAGGCACTGGGAGATTACACCAATGTCAGCAAAAGCCTCTACTAGCTTTGGGTCTCTCAATGACTGGGTGCCCTGTTTGAGACACTTGGGGCCTGATTTTTTTCCCTGAATATGTAACATTGTATAGCACTCTATATATTCAAAACATGGAACAGATATAACAAGTTAGCCTTCATAACCCCCTCATGAGGCAAGTGTGTAAGCATTACTACTCTCTCAGAGGTTCTCAAACTTAATTGCAGCACAACCCCCTTCTGACAACAAAAATTACTACACAATCCCAGGATGGGGGACGGAAGCCTGAGCCCACCTGAGTCCTGCTGCCCTGGGCAGGGGGACAAAGCCAAAGCCTGAGCCTAGCTGCCCCAGGTGGTGGGGCTCGGGCTTCAGCAAGTCTAATGCCAGACCTGGTGACCCCATTAAAATTGGTTCAGGACCCACTTTGGGGTCCCAACCCACAGTTTGAGAACCACTGTGTCTATTTTATGGATGGAGAAACTGAAACAAAGGCAAAGTGATTAGCGCAAGGCCACAGAGTTAATGAGTATCAAAGCCAAGATTAGAACAACACAGGACTCCCTGTGTCCCAGCCCTGTGCTCCTGCACGCAGGAGTGCTCAGGTCTTGTGGAGGAAAAAAAACAGGCCCCAAGTATGGCACACGGAAAACGAGGAACACAGAGTTAGTGGCAACCTCTGGAAAGTTTGGTTTCCATGAGTGGGTAGAGGCAGGGACAAATTCCCATTCTTTTAACATAGTTTTTTGGTATGTGATGGACGCTTAAGTGTGCTACCCTGAAAAGTGATTGGGAAAAGATCAAGGGGTTTCATTGGTTCCCACTTGCTATTTCCAGGTCAAATCTCCTCTGTTTCCAAGTCAAACAATGGATTTCCTAGCTGAGCTCTTCTGGCTCACATCATCACCCACCAACAAGATTCTTTGCAGCTACAACCAAAGCCCTGATCTCGCAGTCTGCTGCAGGCAGCTGTGTGCACCCATGTGAAGCCCCACTGATTTCAGCAGGGGTCAGCCCACGTAGATCAGACTGTAGGATCGAAGGCTTAGTTAGCAATTCTGTGGCTGATGTACAAGCCAGAAGGGAATTCAGCTTGCTCCCCCAAAGTTATGTTGGGTTTTCCATGTGAACAGGAGTCATTCGAGTAGAACTGGTTTCTGCTCTACAGTCAGCTGAGTTGACTGACTACACTGAGGCTCAGTCTATATGGAAGAGTTTTTGATGTTCTCCCACAATTGCTGTAGCACCAGTGCAGCTCCACCAGTGCTGGCAATGATGGGCGTGCTAGGGCAGGGTATTCTACTGCTCACCTTGTGGTTGGAAGAGCTGTCATGAGGAGAGGAGGAAGAACTACTGGTATTGTTTGGCTTGCAGCTTGAACTACCATCTTGCAAGTCTGGTTGCTCCATTTTCATACTTTTTTCAGACATGTTTTTCATGTTACTATTCCCAGAGTCTATGTATGGCCTCTTGTTCGTTTTTGTCTTCCCTTCTGCTCGTGCGCCAGACACCTCTGTGACATCCAAGAATTGTATAGTATAGGGGTAAAGTTTATTCACAAGATGTAGAACCTGTCCTGGCTTCAACTTCACTTCTTCATCCTTGCCAATATCCACCAAGTCAACACTGGCTGGGTTAACTCCCAACTTTGGATAATCAGAAAAAAAGCACAATGTAGGAACTGGCATACAAGTATAGTCCCCAAATTCAGATATACTAAAACCCAACTACTCCAAACTGTTCTAGGGCAGCCCTGTCCCTGCAATGCAGAGAGAGAAGAGTACATGGCATCTCCTCCACCCTGCTCCACATACTGGCCCATTTTAATGCAAATCAAAAATTGGAGTTGGAGGTATAGATTTAGAGCCTCATCCTGCAATCAGAACCGCTAGAGCAAACCCTGCACCAGCATGAAGCCCTAATGAGCCTAATGGGATCCCACATGGGAATAGGGTCTGTGTTAGCAGAGCTGGCTGGGATCGCATACCACCATGAAGCCCTGTACCCCACTGGGGCCTGGGTTGGTGGCACTGGCTGTGACCCCACCAAAACATGCAGCCACACTGGGATCCTACATGGGTACAGGTTGGTGGAGCTGGTTGTGACCCTGCCTTGCCATGAGGCCCCCGTGACCTCAATGGAGCTGGTCCCACATTGGTACAGGGTCCACATTAATTGTACTGGCTGTGACCTCACACTGCCATGGAGCCCATGACCCCAATGAGGTCAGTTCCACATGGGTACAGGGTTCATGTTAGGGATACTGGCTGCAGAATCGAGATGTGTCTTCACCTGGGTATTAAGGCCTTTGGCATACTTTTAAGTGCTTGGAAAATAAATAAATAGCAGCTGCATCAAGTCTGACTCAGATATTCAGCACCAGAAACCAGCATCTTGGTTTCAAATAATTGTACTTTCTGATCAGTCTCCTTTATAGTGATATTTGTCTTCTTACTGTGCTCCAACTGCATGGCATCTTTGGAAAATTCTTAGCATAAGCTGGTTTATTTCATTGGTGACTAGCTCTGTGAGAAGAGTTTGCCATTCCAAATATGTGTGAGAACAGCTATGGCAGGCCTAATGCAGAAGTAATGCCATGGGCAGAACTGAACCTCATGTTACAAATATTTCAAATAAAACACAATGAAAAAATGTAACAATGAGTCCTCATGACACCTTAGAGACTAACACACTTATTTGGGCATAAGCTTTTGTGGGCTACAACCCACTTCATCAGATGCATGGAGTAGAAAATACAGTAGCAGGTGTATATATATCCGTAGTACATGAAAAGATGGGACTTGCATTACCAAGTGGGAGTCAGTCTAACGAGACAATTCAATTAACAGTAGAATACCAAGGGAAGAAAAAATCACTTTTGTAGTGGTAATGACGGTGGCCATTTCGAACAGCTGACAAGAAGGTGTAAGTAACAGGAGGGGAAATTAGTATGGTAAAATTAGTTTTTTTAATGACCCATCCACTCCCAGTCTTTATTCAGGCCTAATTTGATGGTGTCCAGTTTGCAAATTAATTCCAGTTCTGCAGTTTCACATTGGAGTTTGTTTTTGAAGTTTTGTTTTGTTTTGTTTTTTTGAAGAATTGCCACTTTTAAGTCTGTTATTGAGTGACCAGGGAGGTTGAAATGTTCTCCTACTGGTTTTTTAATGTTATAATTCCTGATGTCAGATTTGTGTCCATTTATTCTTTTGGCCAATGTACATAGCAGAGGGGCATTGCTGGCATATATCACCAAACTCAGCAATGCTCTTTACAGATGCCCTATTAAAGGTACACTCACAAAGTGAGTTAAACTGAAACTCTGACCTACCTTTTCCTTCATAGCTATTTACAAATCTATATAATCCTTGTCTGTTTCTTCTTTTGAAAACTCAAGTGCTTCCAGAAGCTCTGCTGGTGGCTCTAGAGGTAGCATTGTCCTCTCCAAGTTGGTTATAACTACGGCTGTTTTTGTCACGGTTATTTTTAATAAAAGTCATGGACAGGTCACAGGCAATAAATAAAAATTCACGGATGCCCGTGACCTGCCCCTGACTTTCACTAAAAATAGCCCTGACAAAAGGGGTAGGCAGGGTCAGCACCCACTGCTGTGTTGTGTGAGAGCTCCAGGGAAACCCCACTGCCTGCCACAGTGGGGCAGCTGCTGGGTCCCACCATGGCGGGGTCCCCCAGCCCTCTGCTGCAGCTGGACAGCTGCAGGGTTCCGCACCAAGGCAGGGACTGGGAGTTGCAGGGGCGGGGCTGGCTGGGAGCTCCAGCCCCAGGACAGAAAATGTCACGGAGGTCAATGGAAGTCACAGGCTCCGTGACCTCCATAACATAACCGTAGCCTTAGTTATAACCAATACCCCAGCATTGCTGGGGGAGAGCGGGACAAAACAGAGAGGGGTCAGCTCTTGGAGAAGACTATACTACAGTCAAGTTCACTTGAGGTTGAGCTACTTGTATTCTTGAGGAACTGGATTCCCTGCTTCCATGAAATGCTTTTAATTAATTATACAATCAACACTGGACAAAACCAGATTCAGCCTCTAAACACTGCCTCCAGGTTTCTCTTTAGCAGAGTTCCTGTTGGATATCTGCAAGGTCCACACAATGGCACTATGACTTGAAGCACCAGGCACTTTGCATGAGTAGAGGTTTTAACCGGAATCCCAGGATATTCTGCTGAATTATAATGCCCTAAATTTTCTGCTGCTTTTTGAATAATGCTTTATGCTGAATAAAATTTTCTTCACTTTCCATCCTGAACCATGTGCTGTTTAAAGGCTACTCCCTGACACCCTAGCACTGCACTTCATTCAGGCCAGAAGCAATCCTCGTATACACTGAAACTTGCACTAAGTGCCATCTTCAGCGGCAACTGAATACAGTCACAGTGTTCCCAATGTTCCTTGTACAGTTATATTTAAACTGTAATTAAAGCTTACTCACGAGGCAACCAGTGATTGCTGATCCCTTAGGGGTTTCACTGAATATAGTTTGCAGCCAGGTGTAAAACATTTATCAAGCAGCTGGGGTCTTTGGAAGAAAGATTTGTTTCTAATCAAGCTCAGTGAGACTGCAGTGGTGCTTTCTGGACCTGTAGTACAGCAGTGTAGTGATTTCTGTGAAAAGCCAGTCTCTATCTCTGGTAGGTCAGCAGTCTAATTTGGACACAAATTAGTTGTGACAAAGTTAATTACCATTAGATGGCCTGAATAAAATAAGATTTTTGATCCCAACTCTACCCCTAACAGTCAAGTGTTAGATGGGACTGCAAGGATAACTCCCAAGATGATCAGGTACTATGATGAGTAACGTACCCAGAAATGAGGACAAACAGAGAGGCCTTGTCAAGGCTAGGAAAACAGGCTGATTTATTAAATATATCTGCTAACCCTGGAGGAGGAACCTAGTAAAGGTGTTAAACCCTGTCTACCCTGGATGCTAAATAGCGTTTTAAATTGTGTTAATTAAAAAACACTACCTTTTCTCCCAGTCTAGACAGCCCAGACAGGCCACCCCCAGGCCCCAGCAATGGGGGTGGAGGGGCAACATGAGCAGCAGCAGAAATCTTAGGCCACGTCTACACCACAGGACTATAGCACCACAGCAATGCCATAACGAGACACAGCCCTCCAGTAACAGATGGGGTTTTTCCATCACTGTATTAGCACCATCTCCCTGAGCAACAGTAGCTAGGTTAATGGAAGCATTCTTCCGTTGACCTAGCTGCATCTACATCCGCAGTTAGGTTGGCATAGCTACAGTTCTCAAGGGTGTGGATTCCTCACACCCCAAGCAACGTAGCCACAACCACCTAAATGTTAAATCTGGACCAGACATAAATACTAGCTATCTTCTAGGATGTTACCCGGTGTAAGAAAGAGGAGTGAAACAGCCCTCCCACTGCAGCATACAGAAGAAGTATTACAGCACTAGCTTATCCGCTAAACTCCCTGACTGACCCCTTCTCCAGTGTCTGGACATTTTAGATTACAAGCTCTGTGATGGGTTGTGTCATCTGCCACGTTTTGTAAAGCGACAAGCATAATGACAACCCTCAGTAAATAAAAGTAATACTGGACATCCATAAATGAACATACCTGTTTGATCTTGACATACCCTTTATTACAGTCCGCTTTTAGCTGCACTGAAAAGAAGAAACAAAGCATCAGAGAATTACTTAAATATAGGAGTCAGACTGCTGGAGTAAATTGGCACAGCTCTACTGATGCCAAATTCAGGGGGGGATCTGGCCCACAATGTATGTTCCTATTAGCTTTCATCAAATGGGTGAAGACAGAAATATAGATCCTAACTGAACTCACTCCTTCAGTTTATTTAGTTAATTTACAATTAATAAATAATACTGAGAGAGTCAACACATCTATTTAGATGCCTTGACAGGTATATTAAAACTGTATGCAGCTTAAACACAGCACCGACCTCATTTTGAGTTCACATTTTCTGAAATCCCAGATTTCTGTATTAAAGTTGTGTCAACGTGTATTGCTAATATTCTTCTCCCTAGACAAAATTACAAGCATCTACACAGCAGATTGCTAGAAATTACAATGATACTACTTAACGACTGTCCTGCCTTATCAATGGGATTTCTATTAATGCACATGAAATAAAGTTTCCCAGCATTGGCCTTCCTAAAGTTCCAGCGCTCACATGTGGCTTATAAACCATAAAGTTTTTTGACTCACACCTGTATAATGATTCCAGTCATAAGCAATTGACTGATGTGCCTGAACAAAGGAGGAAATAAATTGGAGTCATCCCAAGCATCCTCTCTCATAAGATTTTATAGATTTTTCAAAGAGCTAAGCTTGGTTGTCAAAATATTCGACAGAGCTTCTTTAAAAAAATTGCAGCTAGCACCACTTGGTATTTTATAGTTGTACTAGAGGATATGATACAAAGGAAACTATGACTAAATCATATACTCACTACAGAACCTTTTATAGAGTTCTATAGCAGTGGTTCTCAAACTAGGGCCACTGCTTGTTCAGGGAAAGCCCCTGGCAGGCTGGGCCAGTTTGTTTACCTACCCTGTCCGCAGGATCCGCCAAGCGTGGCTCCCACTGGCTGTGACTTGCCACTCCAGGCCAATGGGGGCTGCAGGAAGCGGCATGGGCCAAGGGACGTGCTGGCCGCCCTTCCCGCAGCCCCCATTGGTCTGGAGCGGTGAACTGCGGCCAATGGAGCCGCGATCGGCCGAACCTGCAGATGCAGCAGGTAAACAAACCAGCCCCACCTGCCAGGGGCTTTCCCTGAACAAGCGGCCACCCTAGTTTGAGAACCACTGTTCTATAGAATTTAACAGAGACTGCTACCCTTGCTACAAAATGCCTATAGTTACTTTTCAATTTATGAAATGCACATACTGGCACTTCTAGGAAGATGAACAATATATAAAAATCAAATTCACTGGAACCTGGAGAGAATGTCAAACTCAAAACACTCTCCACCATCCATAAAAGCAGCAAAGAGTCCTGTGGCATCTTATAGACTAACAGACATATTGGAGCATGAACTTTCGTGGCTCCAAGCTCATGCTCCAATATGTCTGTTAGTCTATAAGGTGCCACAGGACTCTTTGCTGCTTTCACAGATCCAGATTAACACAGCTACCCCCTGATACTCTCCACCATCTATCAGTTCTATATGAGTTTACAGGTTTTCAACAGACTATGTATAAAACTGTTTTACAAAGATCAATTTCTACTCCTCCTGGTGGCAGAAACGCCATGTTCCCTCATGCCTGTCAGATTATACGGCCCTTTGCAAGCTCCTATAAAGAGAACAGAATAGCTATAATAGGTAAGTATCAGAGGGGTAGCTGTGTTAGTCTGGATCTGTAAAAGCAGCAAAGAATCCTGTGGTACCTTATAGACTAACAAAGGTCTTGGAGCATGAGCTTTCGTAGGTGAATTCGTATTCACCTACGAAAGCTCATGCTCCAGAACCTCTGTTAGTCTATAAGGTACCACAGGCTTCTTTGCTGCTATAATAGGTAAGCAGCTCTACCTAGAGAGCAGAGATCTTCTGTGGCTAGAAGACCCACTGGATTGGAGCCCCATGACTGATGATTACACAGCAAGCCAGAGAGATGCCTGTTTTGGTTTTCAGAGAGAAGCTGTAGTTCCCACCTGAACTGCCTAATCCTTAAACGTAAGATTAAACCTCAATCACTGCCAGCTGGGCTTTAGAGTTTACAGTCTATCAAAATAATGTAACCAAACAGAAGAACAAAATGAATCTCACAATCTGACATGACACCATCACAGAATTTTTATACTTGTACCTCACAGGTTTCTTACACTATTTTTGGAACTGCTGGGTTGTCATCTGTAAACTGAAGCTGTAACTTACCTTGTTGCCGTGAACACTTCTTGTCTGTTATCTCCGTCTCTGGGCCACGTCCTATCACTACTGTTTTTAAGTGTGGCAGTTTGATTCGCTGACAGCATTTATCTTTCCTCACTAGCCAGCACACCTGCATTATTGCTCTGAAAAAAACAAGAGGAGATTGTCTGACAGGATTTCATTCAGATAGGGATTATGAGAATTTTTCAGGTTTATTTTACATCAGCTGGGAAAAAAAGCCACTCTTGGGCCAGGTCTACACTACAGAGTTTTGCTGGCCCCGTTTTAACATAGAAAAAACAAAATAAAACACACAATACACGTTGAAGAGGCAGCTATGCTGGCAAAACAGCCCTTTTGCTGATATAACCTGTGTCATTCTTAGAAGTGGTTCACTATATTAACAAAATATCTCCTTATGCCAGTGTAAGCTGCATCTCCACTAGGGACCATGACAGGAGACTTGGAATTCCTGGGTTCTATTCCCACTAAATCAGGGGTTCTCAATCTTTTTCTTTCTGAGCCCCCTCTCCTCCCCACCCCCGCCATGCTATAAAAACTCCATGGACCACTGGTGCCACAATTACTTTTTTTCTGCATATAAAATCCAGGGCCAGTATTAGGGAGTAGCAAGAAGGGCAACTGCCCGGGGCCCCATGCCACAGGGGGCCCCAGAAGCTAAACTGCTCAGACTTTGACTTCAGGCCCAAGTGGCAGGGCTCAGGGCCTCAGCCTCAGGCAACGGGGCTTCAGTTTTCTGCCCTGAGTCACAGCAAGTCTAACGCCGGCCCTGCTTGGCAGCCTCACCCCCGAAGGGCCCCTAGACCTCTGACTCAGAATCACTTCACTAAATCACTCATTGGGTGACCCCAGTGGTGAGCCGGAGCCGGTTCCCACCAGTTCCCAAGAACCGGTTGCTAAAATTAGACTTCTATAGAGAAAAGACAGTTACTCACCTTTGTAACTGTTGTTCTTCGAGATGTGTTGCTCATATCCATTCCAGTTAGGTGTGCGCGCACCGCGTGCTCGTTCGTCGGAAGATTTTTACCCTAGCAACACTCGGTGGGTCGGCAGGGCGCCCCCTGGAGTGGCCCCGCTATGGTGCCGGATATATACCCCTGCCGACCCAGCTGCCCTTCAGTTCCTTCTTGCCGGCTACTCCGACAGAGGGAAAGGAGGGC
>NC_133774.1:137293927-137352304 GCF_003597395.2 Chelonoidis abingdonii
CAGGGGGTGCTGCAAGCTCCAGGGCTGCCCAGAGGGGAGGGGAGGGGTCAAGTGGGGCAATTGGCCCCGGGCCTCTGGCCCCACGAGTATGTCTTCCCCCTCCCCACCCCCTTAAATCAGAAAGTTTTATAGGGAACCGGTTGTTAAGATTTTGGCATCACCAGCAGGGAAGGTAAGATAAGGGCAGGGGGAAGCAGGGCCTCCAGGAAGGTTTGTCTTGTGGCGGGTGTGGGGGGGGGGGCAGGGGGTGCTGCAAGCTCCAGGGCTGCCCAGAGGGGAGGGGAGGGGTCAAGTGGGGCAATTGGCCCCGGGCCTCTGGCCCCACGAGTATGTCTTCCCCCTCCCCACCCCCTTAAATCAGAAAGTTTTATAGGGAACCGGTTGTTAAGATTTTGGCATCTCATCACTGGGTGACCCTGATTAAGTCATGTAAGACTCTGGTGCAATTTTCCCAGGATGGGGTCATCCTGAAATTACTGGGGCATATTTACAACCTGAACTATAGATTAAAGGTTCTTTTTGTCATCCTCTCACCACCACCACTATGTTTTTGATCCATCTGCATTGCAGAAGGACAACTGCTACCTATTATGCTGAACAAGTCAAGCGACTAAACATAATTATATATTTGTATTGTGGGTGGAGTTTTTTTTAACTACACATAAGCATGTCTTAAATCACCTCACTCAAATTATGATGTGCATTAATCTTCCTACTGGAGAAAACCCTAATCATGCTGAAATCTAAAAGGGACAAAGTTTGACAGAATATACAAAGTACCTCCCAAACAGCTAATTATGTCTGTACTACTATCCAGCATGGAAACTTCTCTCTCTGGAAAACCTCACATAAATTACCAGTAACCATTTCATTTTTACTTGACATACCTAGCTGGATAGCTACAAAAACAAGGAATCTGGTGGCGTCTTAAAATGGCACAGATTACTGGATAACTGTTATTTTACAGATGATTTTGTATCAAAATTCAAAACAGAGCAGTTAATTTTAACATTAATCAGTCACCATATCATATGGATCAAGTACCAAAGAAGTGCCATTATCAGAGGAAGATAGGATTCCAAGTGACCTTCTGAGTCATTGAATCCAATCCTCTGCAATTGCAAGCAACCCTGTCATATAATCCTACTTACAAACTTATCAAGCTTCCTCTTAAAACTACTTAGGTTATTTGCCCCCACTAGTATTGGGAGCATGTCCCAGAACCTCACTCCTCTGATAGTTAGAAACCTTTTTCTAATTGTCCAGGCATAATGATACACTTCATGGTACTTCACTGTCTATATTGAGTAAAGAATTTTTTTCATGAATAAAAATGAACTCAAGTGACTGAGACAAGGAAGACCTTGCCAGCCGATGGTGCGCTAGAACAGCATTTCTAAAACTGGCGATACTCCAGGGGGTCCAGGGGCCTCTCTGATCAACTCCTCCCTCTCAGTGCCTCCTTTATGCTGGGGAACAGTGATGTGGTGCTGGGAGGGACGGGAAGGAGCAGGTACTGTCCACGCCACTCCCTGAAGCGGCCAGCACATCCCTGTGGCCAGGGGCAGAGGGTCTCCGCACACTGCCCCGGCCCGACTGCCAACTCCGCAGCCCCCATTGACCAGGAACTGTGGTCAGTGGGAGCTGCGGGTGCGGTGCCTGCAGCCAGGAGCAGCGTGTGGAGACCCCCTACGTAGGAGTCACTGCCAGATATGTGCCAGTCGCTTCTGGGAGCTGTGAAAGGTAAGCGCCACCCCCCTCACGCCATCCCACACCTCTACCCAGAGCCTGCACCCAAACTCCCTCCCAGAGCCCACACCCTTCACTCCCTCCCACATCCCACCCCCTGCCCCTGCTCTGAGCCCCCTCCAGCAGCCAAATTCCCTCCCGCACCCAAACTGCCAGCCCAGACCCTGCATCCTTCACTTCCCCTTCACCCAACCTCCTCCTGCACCCAAACTCCCAGCCCAGAGCCCGTACTTCTCACTCCCTCCTGCACCCAAACTCCCAGCCCAGAGCTCATACACCATCCCACACCCAAACTCCCTCCCAGAGCCCGTACCCCCTCCTGCACCTCAACCCCCTGCTCAAACTTGGTGAAAGTGAGGGTGGCGGAGAGCGAGAGACAGAGGGAGAGGGGATAGAATGAGCAGGGGCATGGCCTCAGGAAGGGGGCAGGGCTGAGTAGGGGAGCTTGGGGGTCCCTGAAAAATTTTAAATCAAAATGGGGGTCCTCAGGTTGCTAAAGTTTGAGAACCACTGTGCTAGAAGCATGTCTATTCCAGTGGCTTTCAACCTATAAGGAAGTGACATAACATGCACCACTGCTGTCAGAGATATAAAACTGGAAGAGAGATCAGCACAGTGCTGAGTAATACTTGGTTTGTACAGCTCATCTAGTGACACACAAAGCAGATCACTGTTAGTTTTAATCATTTACTATTGCATTTTACAAAAAAAAGGTCTTAATTCAGCATGCTCTACTCAAGCAGAACTTTGATTAATGTCAATTTGAATTTCATTCCGGTAACAAGCATGAAAGAAGGGCTCCGTTCAGCCCCAAGATATGTTGACTAGACCAAAGAGCGGCAGAGAGAAGTTATGTTAGTTTATATTTTACAGCACTAGGTGGTGCTTCTACTCTATATATTACCTATTTATTGTAGTGACAGGGATGCGGGGGACTGCAAAAGGTAAGAGATCAGTACCTCCTCGGTGGGTATGAATCACTTCAATTGGGGTATGTTGACAACACCCAGTCTGCCTGATTCAGAGACAGTGGCTATCTCCATGTAAAACCCTAGGGGAAACAAGGCACTGTCGTTTTCATCTCGATGCAGCTAACTGAGGTAAACCAGGGGTGTGGGGAGGGTAGAGAAAAGAAGGAGGGTAATACGGTTGTCTTCAACACTAGGTACATTGAGAAAAAGTTACCTGTGCACTGATCCCTGATAATCCCACTTCTTTTAGCAGTGAAGATGTAGCTAACATGAGTGCAATGAGTCTTTTGGAGTGTTAATGGTGATCTTTCTCTCACACAGCATAGGACAGCAGCATGAGGGCTCCTCCCAAGCTATACTGATAAAACCCAATGGGGGACACACTTACAGGAACACCTTTTTTGGGTTAACTTATGAAGTTTAAGCTAAACTGAAGAACGAGACTGTCCAAACAGGGGGAGGGGTTATAACAGGATAACTGTTTACATCAGTTTAAATTCACACCTCAGCTACACTACACTTACACACTAGGGGGAAGGGATAGCTCAGTGGTTCGAGCATTGGCCTGCTAACCCCAGGCTTGTGAGTTTAATCCTTGAGGGAGCCATTTAGGGAACTAGGGTAAAAAAATCTGTCTGAGGATTGGTCCTGCTTTGAGCAGGGGGTTGGACTAGATGACCCCCTGAGGTCCCTTCCAACCCTGATATTCTATGCTATAGCTTGCCAATGTAAGCAACTTAGAATATTTGTTTTAAAACAACAGATTTAGGGCTTGTCCACACTAGTACTTTACAGCACTGCAACTTTCTTGCTCAGGAAGAGTGTGAAAAAACACCCCACTGCGCACTGCAAATTTCAGTGCTGTAAAGTGCCAGTGTAGACAGTGCACCAGTGCTGGTAGCTATTCCCCTCATGGAGGTGGCTTTGTGCCATGATTACACAGCCACGTTAAAGCACTTCCACAGCAGCACTTTAACGTTGCTAGTGAAGATGTGCCCTTAGTGATGCAGTTAAACTGGTGCAAACCTCTGCTCTGACACTTCAAACTTGGTTTAGTTTAAGCCTGTTCCTATTCAGCTTCACCTAAACTATATAACTACACCAAAGAACACAGCAGAACTGTCCCATCTTGTCAAGGCCTTAAAATGGGGCAGCTCTGAACAGGCCAGGCCTCAATCACAGCACGTTACACATGTGCCTTGTACTAAAAGAGAACCAGGCCCTCCTCATATACCCCAGCCCCCCTCTTCTCCCTCCCTCCATCAGCCCCAACCCCACTCCCCCCCTCGGCAGTCCAGCAACCCCAGTTTCTCTCCTCCTCCCCCCTCCCACCCCCCACCGCCCAACCCCGCTTTTCTCCTCATCCCCCGGCACCGCGCCCCAACCCCCTTTTCTCCTCCTCCTCCCCCCCTCCACCCCCCCGCACGCCACCCCGCTTTCTCCTCTCCCCCCCTCGGCACCGCCCCAATCCCTCTTTTCCCTCCCCCTCCCCCCCCCCCCAGCCCCACCCCGCTTCTCTCTCCCCCACTCGGCCCGCCCATCCCGCCCCTCTCCCCCCCTCCCCTCCCGCTCTGCCCATTCGGCCCACCCCGCTCTCCCCCCCCCGCCACGCCCCATAAAAAACCTCCCGCCTCCAACCCCCCTCACAAACTCCTCACCCCGCCCCGCCCGCGGGAAGAGCAGTCAGCCTCGCTGTCGCCCTCAGAGGCGGCACGTGTCCTCCGGGCACGCGGAGCTGTAGTCTCGCAGCCGGCCCCAGGGACGAGGAGAGGTCAGAGCCTGTCATGGCTCTGTCTACCTGTCCCCCGCACTTCTTCCATCGTTGATGTTCGTTGACAACAGAGCGTGCGGACTTGCCGGCAAGGGCTTCCCGCAACGAAAACCTATAGAAGGCTCACGCTCGATGACTGAATCGCGAGCCGGCTCGGAAGCACCGTTTAGAGACATGCGACACGGCGAGCAGCGGCCTAGCCCGACACCGCCAGTCACCGCCGTTAGTGGCCGCCTCCGCGGGCCCTCCGTCCGCCCTCATCCGCGTCCTGCCCACCCCGCCTCCCTAGGGCCATCTCCGTCCCTCCCCCGCCGCTGCCGGCCCCATCTCCCGGTCCTCGCACACCCTCCGCTAGCTGCCCTCCCGTCCTACCCTCCGCCGCCCTCCGGTCCTCCACCCGCCTCCTGGCCGAAAATTCCCGACCCTCCCCCCCGCCAGCTCGGCCCCCATTCCGACGCTTGGCGCGCAACCGCGCTCCGTCAGGGCCATCTACCCATCCCATCACCCCCGGCTCGCCCCCACCGCCCGGCCCCTTGCTCTCCTCACCGCCGCCGCCTTGACCCGCCTCTCCGCCCATCTCCCGGCCGGACTCCCTCTCCGACAACGCTCCCCGCCACCCGCCGGCCCGCGCCTCCCCCTCCCGCCCCATCTCCCGGTCACCCGCGCCGCGTGCCCTTCCCCGCCGCCCGGCCCATCTCCCGGCCCCGCCTCCCGCGCTCCGGCCCCATTCCGGTCCCTGCCGCCGCTCCGGCCCCTTCCCGCCGCTCCCGCCCATCTCCCGCCCGCGCTCCCGCTCTCGGCCCCACTCCCGTCCCGCCGCCTCCAGCCCCCTTCCCGCCGCCGCTCCGCCCCTTCCCGCCGCCGCTCCCGCCCATCTCCCGGCCCCGCCCGCCTCTCCGTCACATCTGCCGACCCCGCCGCTCCTCTGGCCCGCGCTCGTTCCCGTGGCCGCCGCCCTTTCTCTTGCCCGCCCGCCCGCCCGCGCGCGGGGCTCCGTGTCTCGGGCTCACGGTCGGTTCCCGCAGGCCGGCCGCCATGGTGAAGGAGACCACGTACTACGATGTGCTGGGGGTGAAGCCGGGCGCCTCGCAGGAGGAGCTGAAGAAGGCCTACCGCAAGCTGGCGCTGAAATACCACCCCGACAAGAACCCCAACGAGGGCGAGAAGGCGAGTGGCCCCGCGGCGGCGGAGGGGGGAGCGTGGCCCCTGCACGTGGGATTGGGGCTGTGGAAATGTAGGTCATGTGCATGTGGGTGGAAACGCGTAACTGTAAGAGGGTGTTGAGTGTCCCCTGCACATGCAAGTCTCAGAAGCGGTTTAGTTTGTTCCTGGTGCGGGATACTGGTGAGCTGCAATGTAGTCACTCTCGCTTAACACTCACTCTGATCTGTTTCTTACAGTTCAAGCAGATTTCTCAAGCCTATGAAGTACTTTCTGATCCCAAGAAAAGAGAGTTGTATGACAAAGGTGGTGAACAGGCTATTAAAGAGGGTGGTACTGGCAGTAGTTTTGGGTCACCCATGGATATTTTTGATATGTTCTTTGGAGGAGGTGGAAGAATGCAGAGAGAGAGGAGAGGTAATTTGACCATTTCTGTGATACTGCCTAAAGTGACCATTTACTATTCAAGTATTTACTGGAGAATATGTAACTGTTCAGAGTATGTTGCAAGATTATGGACACTAACTTCTGTAAAATGCTTTTTTATGAACTAAACAGTGTTGTTGTTAATGCTGTGCAACAGTGTCTAAAATGATTAGAAATCATATCTGGTTCCAAGCAAATGACATTCGAAGTAAAACATTATGCTCTTTACAGGTAAAAATGTTGTTCATCAGTTGTCAGTTACTTTGGAAGATTTGTATAATGGTGCAACAAGAAAATTGGCTCTGCAGAAGAATGTGATCTGTGACAAATGTGAAGGTATATTAATGTTTACTGTTGGATTTTTATGATGTTTTTCAGGTAACTAAACCCAAGTGAACTGATTTTAATTCCAGTATTAAAATAAACCTTTATCTAAATCCAGGGTAACTTTTTGTTCTAGTTAAATTGTAAATGTACTTCTAGTTCTGAGTTCCTTTTTGAGATGAACCAAAATCAATTCTAATTAGACTTTGCTGTCTTGTCATCAGGCCGAGGTGGTAAGAAAGGTGCAGTAGAATGTTGTCCTAATTGCAGAGGTACTGGCATGCAAATACGAATTCACCAGATAGGACCAGGAATGGTTCAGCAAATCCAGTCTGTGTGCATGGAATGCCAGGGACATGGGGAGCGTATCAATCCTAAGGACAGGTGTAAAAGCTGCATTGGAAGGAAGATTGTTCGAGAGAAGAAGATTCTGGAAGTTCATATTGATAAAGGTAATGCCTTCAAGGAGAACTTGGCTGAGTTTTGTAACACCTTAATAGATTTGTATTAACCTTGAATTTGCATGATACAAATTTCAGTAATTGAAAGAGCTATTATCCAGTGGCAGTGTTACGTGCACATTAAAATGTATAGCAATAGTATTGCTTACTTTTAAATGGTAAAACCTGTGCAGAGCTCTAAATGGTAGATTTGGTTTCAAATACACACATCTCCATGGCTGATGTCAGTGCAAATTGTTGCTTACTTGTTTAGTAAGCATTAACTTGACTGCACCTAGTGTCATGTTAGTTGCATATTGATTACTGGATATGCAAACAGTGGATTGATTCACAGTGAAGAGAAACTGACAAGCAGACTAATGCCAGAATGCTGACTAATTACTGACATTGGTTAAAATAAAACAAGCAAGTGGAACACTTGGTGACTTAAGTTGCATTACTCCTTTAGGAATTCTGTGCCCAAAAATTCTGCACACAGTATTTTAAAATTCTGCAACTTTATTTGTCAAATACAAAGGCTCCAACATGGCAGTGGGGAGCACAGGCCCCTGGCTGTATGGAAGTGGGAGATGATCCTGTAGTCCCCATTTCCTTCCTCCCTCCCTCCCTCCCTCCCCCCACAGGGACTCAGCAGTGAGGCTGCACTTGACCCTGACACAGTGCAAGGGCTGGGCCTGCCCCACAAACACCCGGTGCCAGGTGTGGGTGCCCCACACTTTCTGTGCCAGGTGTGGGCAGCAGACTCAGTCCAGCAGGATCAAAGTGTAGAGGGGCTTAGTGTGGGGCAATCTTGGTGCTGGTGACTCAGTGGGGAAATCTGGATTCACACAGGCTCGTTGGGGGTGCAGGGGCAATGGGACTCTGCAGGGGGGGAGTGAAAGTGTATGGAGGAGCTGCTGCTGCCAAGGGGATACTGCATGCCAGGCTCCCACTTCTCCCCCCTCCCCCCATGCCCTTTTCCTCCCACCCCTGCCCCACTTCAGGTATTCACCATTGTACAGAAAACAGGATGGCACACAGAACGGGGCACAACTGGCACTAGGACCCAGGAGGCGATGTCCAGCTGCAGAGTCAGCTAGCCTGTATGGAATCCTCTTTTACCTGGGCAGCTCTGTGTGCTCGCAGAAATGGAGCAGGGGCAGTGGCACATTACCCTGTATGCCTCCCGAAACTGCACCACAGGCATCCCCAGCTCTATGCCCCCCATGTAGATTTACCTCTCGACTGACTGCTCCAGACGCAGAAACCCCAATGACGTGTGACCACTCTTGCAGCTTCCCTGTCTGTTTTTACACCATAAACTGCTAAAGTTTGTAGTCTAAAAACATGGCCCAGATTGTCTCTGTGCAAGGCTCTGGAAACGTAGCTGGTTAGTCATGTGTTGTGCTTTGGAGGGGGAGAAGTAGATGCAATATCAGAACCTGCCAATCACAACCGTTTTGTCACACAGGTTAGAGCCTGCTAAAATGATGCTATTTATGTATTGTAGATATTTAAATTCTAATTACATGTGCCTTTGCAATAGGAATGAAAGATGGTCAGAAGATAACATTCCATGGGGAAGGGGACCAAGAACCAGGACTAGAGCCAGGAGACATCATTATTGTCTTGGATCAAAAAGACCATTCTACATTTACAAGGTAAATGTAAAGATCTAGCTGAAAGACCTACACTCACATGCTTGAGAAGCTTCTGTGTTGTCCAGAAACTTCACACATTAGGACTGGGTTATTACTTCCAATAGGTATTTAAACTCAACCACCTCTATCCAACTAGAGTTCAATTGTTGTAAGCTGTCTTATAGAGTCAGATGAATACTTAGCTTATTCCTTTATTCCGAACAGTGGAGAAACACTTGGTGGGTGAGGGTACTCAGTGGGGCCCTGGCTGCTGCTGAGCTAACTGCAGTAAAGGGGAGGCACAGACAGATTCTATTACAGGGGTGGGGCGCTCAACGGAAAGAGTTTGGGCACCACTGAGTCTCTGAATATTTGCAGAGATACTTGTTCAATTAGTCTCATAGCTGTCATTGCACTTGTTGCTTTGCAGATGTAAGATCTCTCCAAATGGCTTATAGACAAACCAAAGAGTGGGTAATTGGGAATAGGTTATTACAGAAATCAAGGTCAAAATCATAAGTGTTCAGCACATGCCTTCATGCTGACTTGTTATGAATATCTGCAGCGATTATTGCAAGATGTTATCAAATATCAATTTACTCCATTAGCTGTCTTTTCAAGCTGCTAATTTGCTAAGACATAGCTGTTAGACAACCAAGCCTGGTTTCAAGAAAGATGGACAAAGACTCAGACCTGAGGTTTCGTTTCATGTGGATCCTGCTTATGGTGCCCATGCTCATCAAACTTGCAAGATTAGAATCTTTTGACCAGCACTGTCTGATGTGGTGCCTACGTACTGCATGTCTGTCTTCTCTCCTCCCCCCGGCATGCAGGAGGGCATATTAGGCAGAGCAGCCACAACTATCTTTCTTTCAGTTGCTCTTACCAGTGGCAGGAAGCTGGAACTCAGTGGTGTCTGCCTGGTACCCTGTAGTACCTTTTTTAAATCAATTTTGTAAATACTAGCACTGTTAGTTCAGGGATCTTCTCTACTCTGACAGCCCTGTTTGTTTTCTTTTTAACTACTGCTTGGCACCAAGGCACCCTCCTACATAATGGCAGAGCCTAAGCCCTCTAGTCTCAATCCACGCCTATTGTGGGATTATCTGAAATACATTTGGTCTCTTCTGTTTGGACAAGAGTCATGTTCTGAACCATTACTCTTATGGACCACTTTTTCCCCAACAGAACTTATTGCTTCAGAGATAATTGGCTAATGTGCTGTGTGGTGGAGCAGCTCAAGGGGATCACCTAATTTGGAAAGATGTGCCTCTGGCTGCAAAAGGGATTTCTCTCCCAGAGATCCCACTTCCTCACACCCAGTAAGGAGGGACTCTACCCTAAAGGCTCAGGTTATTGAGAGGGGGGCTGCAACTCCTTCA
Source organism: Chelonoidis abingdonii (assembly GCF_003597395.2). Lineage (NCBI taxonomy): Eukaryota > Metazoa > Chordata > Testudines > Testudinidae > Chelonoidis > Chelonoidis abingdonii. Next base: position 137,303,792 of record NC_133774.1, read on the forward strand.
GTCAGCCATTCTTTGTCTTCCAGACAGAATCAGCTGGACACTTGGCACCAAAGTCTACTACTGCCTCCGCTGCATCAAGGCAGGACAGAGCTGAGCAGTGTTCTAAGGACAACTCAGTGCTGATGATATTCTAAACTGAGCACAGAGCCTGATGATCAGCTTCCTAGCCTAGGATTCTTTACCTTACTCTGCAAGCACTCTGTGGAACTAAGTCCACTCTGCTACTGGCAGAATTCTCAGTGGGTCAAACTCCCTCATGTTGGGTCTGGTACTGGTTCTGGAGTCCTTAGGCTACTGGCAGACTTCTTAACTGACTATTGATACTTCACCCCTAGCACCAACCCCGGTATGCCACCGAAATTAACCCTTTGGTACCAGTATTCCACCTATCCTACCACTGAGGTCAGCGCTGACCCCTAGAACAGATTTGCGGTTCATCTTCCCCTGCATGCTTTCTAGTGAATCAGACCCTTCACCCAACATCCCCCTCCATGCAGGGATTCGTGATGTAAAGCAATTTACAGCTCACCCTCGATCCTGCCAACCAAATTCAGGGGTTAACTTAGGCTCCTAAATCCCCCAGAACACATTGACATCCCTTATCAGACATCACCTTGGGTATCAGGGTCTTTTTGATCTGATCCCTTTAGCTTCCCACCCTTGCCTTATTGGACATTCTGGGGGCCCCATCTGGACAGTGAATTTGGTTTGATCTGAACAACCTTTTTCATGGAGTTGCTGGTGATGCAAACAGTGGGTGTGGGGGGGTTTTGGCCTGGCGTTAGCCATATGTTTCAATTAAAACAGCCCGTTCCATGACCACAGCCATCAACACAATAAGGGCATTCTGCTTACGTCCACAGGGATTCTAAAGAAGTCCAAACAACTCTCAACAAGCTCTCCATTGACAATCTCTTTGCTCCTGCAAGGATGAGTTATGTACCCTAAAAGGGCACAGGAGCTGCTGTCAGGAGAAAACATGTAATGTATCCAGGCTAGTTCAGACAGAACTTTCTCCCTTTGGCACCAGATGGTGCTGATTATTCCATGTCTCACTTTCCCCCCTCCCTTCCCAACAGCTGGTTTCTCAGTTGGGTTCAGAGCCATCCATGTTTCAGTCCCACTAGAGCATCCTTATGTCTACTCCATTTTTGGGTTCCTGCATTTCCCATTTTTCTCAGGCATGGGCTGGGATTGCTACAGACCAGTGGAAAACATGCATCTCCTTCTTTAATCTCCTATTCCAGTCCTGGCCCCTCACCTCCCCACTTCTCTGCTCCTCTGAAGGGACCCACCTTACGTGACAAACTGAGGGATTGTTGGTGTGGAATTCTTGCATCATAAGTACTCAGGAGTTCAGAGAGAGAGGTTTCTATTCTTGATATTTCCATATCCCCAAAAGAACAAGGGATGCATCTTGTGCTGGACCTGAGATGATTAGACAAACATACACAGCACTTACATGATGACTTTTGACAGACCTCACTTCCACTCTCTCCAAGTCTGGTTGAGGTCTGTTTACAAACCGATCAAACAGCATATGGACACACACTTCATGGTCTTAATAGGAGTAGGATTACTAGCTTCCCTAAACTGGATGATCTCCTTGCACATCATCAAGGTCTACCATTCTGTAATCTGTACCTTACCTCACACTGCAACACTGATTACAGGTGCATCCATGGCAGGTTGGAGAGGCCCATCTAAACCACCCGCAAGTTCAATACGTGTAACTTTGGAAAGAGTCCTCAGTCCACTTCAGTGTGCTATAACTCCAAACAAGTGGACTACCCTGCAGAGCCTTTGTACTGCTACTGGAAGGAACTACTGTACAGATCTGACAGACAGCACCTCTACAATGTGTAACCACAGGTGGGGGTGCCAACTCACCTCTTCTCCCCAACTTGTCAGGAAGCAATTGTCCTGTGAAGGTGGAACCACTTCCACATCTTGGCTCCATGGCACCTTACCTACCAGGAACAATGGAACAGATTTCTTCAGCAGACACTACTCACCCAACCATTAATGGTCACTGAAGACTTGATCTCAGGCCTAGCAGATAAAATAAGTTTAGGAAGGCAGCAAGCCAGTCCCTGGTCTCAAAAAGGTTGAGACACATTGTCCTAGACCATCCCTGATGCACCTGTTTGTTGCAATGCCCACAGTTCTGCTCCAGGGCAGGTGACAGCTAAGGCTCCCTCAAGGATGCCTTCCTCATTCCTTGGTCTCAAGGTCTTCTCTACCTTCTCCTTCTTTTTTTTTTTTTTTTTTTTTTTCACTGCCATGGCTCAGAAGGAAGATCTATCAGACTTGCTAGCAGAGTAATTATCCTAGCTTCTTGTTGGACCAGACAGCAACTCCTGGGCCTACTGTATCCATCCACACAGCCACCAACTTCTCTGCCCAGTCTGCCAGACTTATTCTAGGAAACTGGGGAACATTCTCCATCTAGGCCCATCTTTACATCTGGTTGCTTGGAAGTTGGCTCCCTAAGCCCTACAGACAGGGACTGCTCTACAGAGGTCCAGTAAATACTTACATAGAGCAGGAAGCCCTCTACAGATCAATCTGCAGATCAAAGGAGAAGTTTGTCTGGGCTTCACAGCACTTGTGCTTTAGAAGCCCCTATTCCTTTGCAAGCATATAGGGTGACTGGTTCTTGCCCATCCACTCATTTGTGTGCCCCTTCCTGGGACCTGTATGTAGTTCTTATGGAACCCCCTTTGAGCTCTTATTGAACTGCTCTTTGCCATCTTGCATTCAAAGCCACCTTTTTGGTGGCCACCTTGCCTAACAGAGGAGTTAGTTGTATTCAAGTACTGTTGGCAGACCCTCTTACATTGTTTTCAATAGGGATATGGTGATGCTGAGATCCCTGAAGTTCCTCACCAGCATGCTGTCAGATTTTCACTTAAATGAAACTGTCAGACTCCTTGCTGTCCTCAGATGAGAGACAGGCTGAACAGGCAGACTTTTCCAGAGCAATCACTTGAAGGAAGAAGGGCTCATGTCCATTCAACTTGGGGGAGAGGGTGTTTGCTACATGCACCGGTACCAGAAGTTTTTCCCTCAGCAGTATACGTAGGGGACTATTTCTTGCACCCCTGGAGTGGCGCACATATGCCACAGCATATAGGGCGCCACCAGCCCCATCCATCCTCAGTTCCTTCTTGCTGCCAGTGACGGTGCATGGAACTGTTACTGCTTCACCTTGCGCTGTTGCTTGTTCATTCAAACTCATTTACCTCATGTATTATTGTGTGTGTGTGTGTGTGTGTGTAGTTTCCCTCTAGTTTTAGCTTCCTTATTCGTTAGACTTTAAGCCCTGTGATCACTGTAAAAGGCCCATGCCCATTAGCAATCCACATAACAGTTTATGGTGATTGGGTGAAGGTCATATTAAGTGCAGAATCTGCAAATCCTTCAAGCCAATGATGAAGGAGCATGACATTCACTTGAAAGCATTTCTTATAAGAGTCTGCTCTTACTGCGAACCTGCAGATTCCTTTGTTCTCTGCCCTGTAGCCTCAGCTAGGGTAGATTTTTCCCCTACATGAGGGGGTTGCGAAAATTACAAATGCCCTCTGGCAAACCCCCTCTCCTCCTCGCCTGCGATCTCCAAGAGGGTGGTGTCCAAGAACTTGGTGCTATCCAAGGGCGTTAAGTACCTTTTTATACCCATCCTGTTCCCAGTTCCCTAGTGGTAGAGGCAATCAACCACAGAGAGAGACAGGGTCAACCAGCAATTACCCTAAGAATAAAGACTCAAGGAGACTAGACTTGTTTGGGCATCAAGTTTATTTGACCTCCAACCTACAGTTGCGATTGGCCAACCATCAGGACCACCTAGGCAGCTATGATTTTAATGTGGCAGGCCATGAGTTTGTGCTCCATTCAGAGGTAGCCTGCTTGGTCTTCCAGAGGTGGGGATATCCCCAAGTGGATCTGTTCACCATCAGGCAGAACTGAAAGTACCACCACTTCTGCCCCAAATGGGATTTGGGCAAGGACTCTCTCTCAAATGCCTTCCTCCTGTCCTGGGCAGAATCCTGCTGTATGCATTCCCCCGCTCCCACTTTTGAGCAGCGTCCTGGCAAAAGTCAAGAGACGGGGCCCAAGTTATCATTGCCGCAGTGTGGATGCGCCAACATTGGTTTGACACACTGAGTTTGGTAGCACACACCTCCCCCCACCCCCCATGGCCACTGCTAAACTGACCAGACCCGCTGTCACAGGACCACAGTCACCTCTTGCACCTCTACCTCACGTCTCTCCACCTTGTGCTGTGGATGCTTGTCAAGGTCCCTCCCCCACTCTGAACTTTAGGGTACAGATGTGGGGACCTGCATGGACACTTCTAAGCTTAATTACTAGCTTAGATCTGGTAACACTGCCACCATCCAGAAACTTCAGTGTCTGGAACACTTCCTGTCCCCTCAACCTTCCCCTCCCTGGGCAGCCTTGAGAGGCTTTTTCACCAAGTTCCTGGTGAACACTGATCCAACCCCTTGGATCTTAACACAAGGAGAATTTAACCATCCCCCTTCCTTTCCCCCGTCAATTCCTGGTGAGTCCAAATCCAATCCCCTTGGATGTTAAAACAAGGAAAAATCAATCAGGTTCTTAAAAGAAGAATTTTAATTAAAGAAAAAGGTAAAAATCATCTCTGTAAAAACAAGGATGGAAAATACTTTACAGGGTAATCAGATTCATATAGCCCAGAGGAACCCCCTCTAGCCTTAGGTTCAAAGTTACAGCAAACAGAGGTAAAATCCTCTCAGCAAAAAGGAACATTTACAAGTTGAGAAAACAAAAATAAGACTAACACACCTTGCCTGGCTGTTACTTACAAGTTTGAAACATGAGACTGATTCAGAAAGATTTGGAGAGCTTGGATTGACGTCTGGTCCCTCTTAGTCCCAAGAGCGAACAACCCCCAAAACAAAGAGCACAAACAGACTCCCCCCTCCCCCCCCCCAAGATTTGAAAGTCCCCTTATTGATCCTCTGGTCAGGTGTCAGCCAGGTTTACTGAGTTTCTTAATCCTTTACAGGTAAGAGAGGCATTAACCCTTAACTATCTGTTTATGACAATGCTGCATTGCTGAACCCTGAAGAATGGATCTGTTCAGAGTCCAGCAGGACCTGCTGGGGAGTAGAAAACCCTGGACTAGACCTCCCTGCCAAAGTGGACAAGGTTATTCCACTGGGTGGCTGAACGGGGCATCTCCCCTTCGCATTCTTGGTGCAGTTGATCTCTGCCTTCCATCCGCCTGTCCAGGGGAAGATCGTGTTCTCCCATGACATGGCAGCCAGGTTCCTCAGAGGTCTTGATTTTTTTCCCCTAAAGTTCAGTTCCCAGTCCCTCAATGGGATCTCAGTTTGATTCTGTCCAGGCTCATGAGCCTGCCCTTTGAGCTTTTGGCCTCATACTCCGTCTCTCCTATCATGGAAGGTAGCTTTCCTGGGGGCGGTGACATCAGCAAGGCGAGTTTCCAGGCTGCATGCACTGACCTCGGAACTGCCATATTCGGTCTTCTATAAGGACATAGTCCAGCTCTGGCCCCACCTGGCCTGCCTTCCCCAAGGTGGTGTCCACTTTCCTGACGTCTTCCTTCTGGTCTTCTGCCCCAAGCCCCATGAGACTAGTGAAGAGAGGCACCTCCATGCTGAACATTTCTACCTAGATCAAACAAAGCATTTCCGTAGATCGACTTAGCTTTTCATCTCTACAGCTGATGGGATGAAGGGCCTCCTGGTGTGCACACAGAGGATTTCTGTCTAGATTATCTCTGGCATAAAGGCTTGTCACAAGCTGGCAGGGGCCCAACCGCCGCTGATTGTCAGAGCCCACTCAACTGGAGCTCAGGCATCCTTGGTGACCTTCTGACACATGTTCCAATCCAGAATATCTGTAAAAGTGAGGTTCTCGGTACACAGCTCACTATGCCGGTACACAGCAGGGTTCAGCAGAGCTGTGTTGAAATCTACACGTCTGAACTCCTTACCCACCTCCGTGGGTACTGCTTGGAATCACCTAAGTTTAGTTCCAGTGATTGCTCGTGTCCATTCAAGACAGTTACCTTTTTCTGTAACGTATTCTTTGAGATGTTTCTCATGTCCATTCAATAACCCACCCTCCTTGCCAGAAACTGACAGTGGAGGAGAAGGAACTGAGGGTGGAGGGGGCTAGCAGTGCCCTGTATGCTGTGGCATATGGGGGCCTGTCCCCTAGGGATACTGCTGAGGGAAAAACTTCTGGTAGCAGTGCATGTGACAAGCGTACAACAGGTTGAATGGACATGAACAACACGTCTTGAACACCAGTTACAGAAAAAGGTAACTGTCTTTTATTCTTTAGACAGAACTAAGCCATTCAGGAAACTGCCCTGTCTTCAGCACTAAGGAAGGCTGATGGTCTGGCCATCTCTTACCATAGACTATCCAAGTGGATCACTCAGTGCATCCCGATTTACCAACTAGCAGCTAAACTCCTTTCTTCGGCATTAGGTCCAAGTCATCTAAACTCAGGCAGCTTCCTCATATGCTAAATATTGCTGTAGGAAGAAATCTGAGTAGTCCCCTGCCTCAGCCCATTCATTTACCAGTTACACTCTGGACTTGGTGACTAAATCAGTCCAAACTTGGAAGGGTTCTGTGGTCTGTCTAGTTATAGCTAGGACTGCTATATTCAGGAATTCTCCATATGGATCCTATGTCCCACCCTCCATCCCATCTCCTTCAGAGTCCATCTCTGCTTTGAGATTCTGGATTTTCAAGAGATCTAAGGTGGCTGGGGCTGCTATCCCTACTACCCTCTTGGGTGGGGGAGCACAAGCACAGAGGGTGTGTAGGTGTGGCCACAGCAGACCCTACTAGTCAAAAGATTCTGATCTCACATGTCTGAGGTGCGTGCACACCAAGTGGGATCTACAGACAAAACCTCTAAAAAAGCAGTTTCTGTAAAGTAACTGTTTTGTCTCTCCTTAGTACTAGCCTTCAGTGCAAGTAGAACAAAGATCAGCAGTGGCTGTGCTTTAATTTAAAGAGAACCAGCACCACCCTGCTGTAAGCTTGTTGAAATCATCCACAGCTCTTTAACAGTTTAGCCAGTTGTGGCACTAGGAGCCATACTTGGCTTTCCCCAAATTTGGCATAGGGCAGACAATAGGAGTGTATGCAGTCTAGTCACTCATGTGGGAGTAGGGCTAATTGGGTCTATTGTACTGGCCAAAGCCAAGCTAGAATCTCTTGGGTGGTATAAAGCTTCTGTATAATCTTCCTGTAATTAACTAATCTGTGTGGGGAGGAAAGGGTGGACTAACTTCTGGAATAAAATCAGATTTCTGCAAAGATATGCTAGGCAGTTCTAGTGTTAGCAAAGATTTCCCCAAAATTTTCAGAGCTCTTGCATGTGATGTATTTATTCAAATGTAAACTGTTCTGTAGGCGAGGTGAAGACCTGTTCATGTGCATGAACATACAGCTGGTTGAGGCACTGTGTGGCTTTCAGAAACCTATTGCAACACTGGATAACAGAACTATAATTATTACCTCTCATCCTGGTAAGTGTGTTTAAAAGTATTGCTGTTAAACTTGTGCAGCTAGCAAATTATCCTTGAGTTCTCCTGTTGCTTAGTAAGGGGACCAAAAGAGCATTCCAAGTAAGAGTATTGGGGTTTAAAGTATATAAAAAATATTAATTTGGGCCAGAAAGTGTAAAACTTTCGTTCAGAGTCTTGTGCTGTAAAAACGCTCTACTTAAAAAGATTAAGTTTTAACTAGTATGTCCTGGTGGATGAAGTATTGGATTAATAACTCAAACTAACGAAAGATGCAACTTGAACATCATGGTGTAACTTTCATAACTAACTTCACTCCACTCCACAACAGATAAGACCCTATTACATACATGACTGTTTGTAACTTAACTTGACTAGATATGTGGTAGGAATTTATGAAGGCCCCAACTCCTGTGAAAACTGGAAGTCTTGAGCTCAGAATTCATGGAATAGTCTCTGTTCAGTCAGAACATACTCCATAAGAGGCCTTCTTTGAGGATGCACGAACAAACAATTGCATATGTATTGAGTGGTGGTGTAGTTGTGTCGACCCCAGGATATTAGAGACATGGTTCATGAGGTAACGTTATATTGGATCAACTTCTGTTGGTGAGCTACATAGAGCTCTTGAGGTCTGGGAAATGTACTCTGGACATATTCTATTTTGCTGTGACACTATGTTCAATTTTGTAACTACTTATGCCAGTGGTTCCCAATGCGGTGCCTGCGGTTGCCGCGATGCCCAGGGCGGCATCTTAATGCTCCCGAGTCCTGGACCCCGGGAGAGCACCTGCTGAATTTTAGCGGCATTTCGGCGGGGACGCCTCTCGATGTCACTTGTCAACGGCAAGAGGTGTCATCGAGAGGCATCACCGCCGAAATTCAGCAGCATTTTGGCTGGTGTTCCACTGTCGCAGTGGTCCTTTGTCTGGCGCCCGCCAGATGAAAAGGTTGGGGACCACTGACTTAGTTTTAGCATAAGGGAAGATGACGTGGCCTGTTAACACCCTTGTAGTCATAGTCTGTCACGGATTCTGTAATTTTCTGCGACTTCTGCAGCGGCTGGTGTGACTGACCCCAGGGCCCTTGGGGTAGTTTCATACCACCACCAGAGCACCAGTGGCGTCCTGGGCCACACGCCACTGCCCCAGAGAACCAGTGTCCCCGGCTTCCAGCTGCCATGGACCCAGGGAGTACCCCACAGCTCCAAGCAGGGGAAATCCATGGAGCTGCAGCACCAAAAGTCACAGACCGGTCACGGCTTCTGTGAATGTTGTTTTTTTTGCCCATGGCCTATCCATAACTTTCACTAAGACTGACTGACAAAATCTTAGCCTTATCCATGACTTAAAGCTGTTTTAGTCATGGGTATTTTTAGTAAAAGTCAGACAGGTCACAGGCAGTACACAAAAATTCACAGCCCATGGCCTGTCCATGACTTATACTATATACCCCTGACTAAAACTTGGGGTGGAGGGGTGGTCTGTAGGTGCTGAGGGGGTGGCCCAGGACCCCTGCTGGTGCTGAGGGGGAGGAAAGATTGGTGGGGCTTGTAGCCTCCCTACTGAGCTCTGCATGTCCCGCAGCTCCGGCCAGCTAAGGGGTTGTAATCGCTGTTCCCACTGTAAGTGCTGGCTCTGCAAGTGCAGCTCCCATTGGCTGGGAACAGCTGCAGGCGCAGGGCCTGCGGGCATTGGTCGTGTGTGGAGCCCCGTCTCCTCCGCCTAGGCCAGTGGGAGCCTTCTACCCCTAGGTAATTGCCCCCTACATCCCACAACCTGTTCCCCAGGCCCTGAGCCACCTCCCACACACTCAAACTGCTGCTGCTGGCTCATGGATTGCGAGGCTCAGGCAGCCCCTGAGCCAGCACTGGCTGCTGCAGGATTGAGGTCACTGAACCCATGACACACTCACACACCTCCTAGCCTTAGTCCTAGGACAAAAAAGGGGATTAATAGGTTACAGATTGTTTTAATAAGCCACAAATCCTGTGTCTAAATCTGTGATGGAGGGGGTCTAGCAAAGTTATAAATTTAAGCTCCCGGCTCATCTTTTGAAAGCATTATGCAGATGTCCTTTGTGGATGACAACTGATGGTCAGCAATCGCTTTGAGAAGTGTTCACCCACAGATGACATGGTGTTTGTCTTGATCATTTTCTTGAGAGCTCATTTGAGTGTAACAATTCTCTTAGAATATTTGGGTGGCCTATTCCATAATGTGTGGTCTACTTCTCTGGTGGAGTGTCCTTGTTTGAAAGGAGTTTTGAGCATGTTAAGGTGTGTCCTGGACTTTCTCCTCAATGCATATTCTGTGGTATCTGAGTGCATGGCTGTAGATAAAAGCCACAGAATATGCTCCACCCAAATAACCTGAGAAGACCTGATTCAGTACAGAAATAAAATCGCCTTTGACTGCACACCTCTAGTTGTCACTTACCATCCCACACTAGAACCAGCATGGGGTGTCCTCAGACTGCTACAACCCATGCTTGATCAGGACCCCATCCTGAAAGTTTTTTCTGTACCCCCACTTCTGGCCTTCAAGCAACCTCCAAAGCTCATCAAAGCAAGCACTCCTCAGATCCAGACACCAACTTAAAGCAACACCAGATACAATCAGAGCAGATGTATGACAGCTCCCACCACACCCTTCCCTAGATATAGGGGTCCTACGCATGCAGTGTACCTCATTCAGTGCGCTCACTGCCCCGATTACACTTACCTAGATGAAACCAAACAACTGCTACACTCAGATGATGATCAAAACCAGTCACCTGTGAGTGAACGCTTCTTACAAAGTGATACTTTATCTGACCATCAGTTGTCATCCACACAGGACACCTGCACAACACTTTCAGAAGATGAGGCTGGGAGCTTAAATTCATAACTTTGCTAGACACTGAAAATCAGATTGGTTAGACACTGTATTTGTGGCTTATTAAAACAACCTGTAACCCACTAACTTTTTACCCTGTGACTACAGGGGTATTAACGGGCCATTTCACCTTGAGTGGCCCCTTAGAATATGTGCTCTGTTCATATTTAGCTGTGACACTGAGTACCTTTCTGTGTGGCTTGAAAGTTTGTCCCTTACCAACAGAAGGGCAGGGGGTTGGACTGTGTGACCTCCTGAGGTCCCTTCCAACCATGATATTCTATGAACAGAAGTTGGTCCAATAAGAGAGTACCTCCCCCACCTTGTCTCTCCATTCACATTATATAGCCTTTTAAGACCACTTCTGGGTAGAGGAGAGTTGGCACTATCATTTTACAGGCAACCAGGTTTTTAGCAGCCTTCATGAAGTGGGATCTGGGTCAGTGTAGTTCCATGAATCTTAGCCTAGAAAACAGTGTGAAAGGGAGTGGACGGGAGATGACGCAAATGTAGCAACTACAGCAACTTGTCTGCTGTGCCTTGGTTTGTGCTTTAGGTCAGATCGTCAAGCATGGAGATATTAAATGTGTGCTGAACGAGGGGATGCCAATTTATCGCAGACCGTATGAAAAAGGGCGCCTGATCATTGAGTTCAAGGTAAGAGTTCAGTCAGCTTTGTATAGTTAAAGATGGCTTAACATTCAACATGGTGGAAACTTGTCAGGTTAAAGTTGAGTTCTATTTCGAATGGAGGCAAGAAGACTGTGAGGCGCTCAGTCTCTACCTGTTTCTGCATTCAGTTCTGCAAAAGGCCATGTGAGCTAATCCAATATACAGGGTTATACTGCTTAGAATAAAACTGAAATGCTGACCTTTTTAAAAATAACCTTGTGCCTCAAATACCATGGAGAGGATCTTAGATGTGGAGATTTTTCTTTGGAAACTGCTTTATTGGAATGGTCATCTTGTAGGCAAAACATAGATGGAGATCTTGAAAAACTGATAATGGAAGGCAGGCAGACTGTATGAGAGGTTGGACAATGAAGTAAAATGCTGGATTGGTTTTTGTTTTATCTCTTTGTGAGAAGACTTGGGAGCCTAGAGCTATCAAGAGGCCAGGACTGTGCTACAAGCTGATGCGTGTAGGAGCAAGGCAGCGCACACCTCTCAAAGTAGTAATTCGCTGTGGAGAACAGACTGTAAGCAAAGCTCACAGAGGGCCATTCTTACTGATTTTTCAGGTAAACTTCCCAGAGTGTGGCTTCCTCTCCTCTGATAAGCTGTCTCTGTTGGAAAAACTGCTACCTGCAAGGAAGGAAGTGGAAGAAACGGAAGAAATGGATCAGGTAGAGCTGGTGGACTTTGACCCATCTCAGGAAAGAAGACAGCATTACAATGGAGAAGCCTATGAAGATGATGAGCATCATCCTAGAGGTGGTGTTCAGTGTCAGACATCTTAAAATGGCCAGTGAATCCCCATTATGATTCTTGTTTTGTATGCATTAGTGGATGAGTGAAGAACTACAAGCAGCTCATGCTCACTCCTTGCTATTGTTGTGTTTTAATATTCAACCACAGTTTTTTTTTAAACAGTTAATGAATAAAATCAATCATATTAGAAAATGACACACTGACTTTGCAATTTATGTAAAGTTCAGAGTGCAAGTTCAGCTGAAGTTGACCATGAGGCTGCTTGTCTTTATTTCAGGCCTTGTAATTCTGTATTGTGTGCAAATGCACTGGCTTAGATTCAGATTGAGTGGTGGTCTTTTAGATTCTATGCCCTGTTAATGAAGTATACCAAGTATTTATTTATAATTCATGTTAAGATCAATTAAAGTTTCTGTTCTAATCAGACTGTAGAATATAACCTGTGACTGTCTTGGACTTGTACTGCTATTCATCAAATCAGGAGTTGCTCTAATGCAGCTGCCCAGTGCTGTACTGATTACCTCACTTGGACAAGGATGCTGTCAATCTTCACATGCCCACTTAAACACCTGGCAGATGCACTGGCTCCCTCAGCCTGCTGAATTTGAGATTTTACTGATCTCTTGGCTGCCAGCTTCATTCTTTTGTGACCCACTAGTGGATGGAAAAGTGAAGCTTCCTGCTGTTATAAGCACAGGCAACTTGTCAGGCACCAGTGAACAGTGGGACTGCATTAACATGCCTAATTAAGGAGAGCTAGAATTTTAACCCTTATTTGTGAGTGAGGCAAGCAGAACGGTCGAGCTTGCTATTCTAAATCCCTAAAGTAGTCTCTGCCTACTAATGTGAAGTTTGACCTCCAACTTGATGCATTAAGTTAGAGGAAGTAGCACAGACTCAATACTGGGGAGTGAAGGTGAAAGATGCATGACCCTGTATAGGGAATTCAATATTGACCAGAAGAGTGGATGACCAATTGAGAGTCCAGTATTTGTATCAAAATTCTCCTCTTTCTATGTGTATAATCTTAATCTAATTCTTGAAAGACTCTGTATTGTTCCAGCTATTGTAGGCAAAACTTTTCCAATATAATTACAAAACTATTCAATGACTCCCAAGACTATTTTGTGGTATGTTAGTCTGTGTTCAGGCTGGAGGAGGGAAATGCACAAAGTTTCTGAAAAGGAGCGTGTTCAACTTAGGTCACATATTGAAATATAAAGTGGCACATTTTAGTCAAACTACCTACTTAAAATACACTGGACACACAAGGTGGGTGAAGTAATGTATTTTATTGTACCAGCGTCTTTCAGTGTTCTTGCCCTGTTGTCTTCAGAGTTGTAGATTTTTCACAAATCTGGCAGATTTACTAATAGTGGCTGTTTCTCATTGTAGAGGTCCAGTAACTGTAGACCCACTCTGTTATAGATGAATTCCATTAAAGGTAATGGAGAGGTGTGTTGTATGATTGTCTGACAACCATACACCTTGAAAAATGTTCTTGCCACTGCATGGGAAAGACATTGTAGTGAGCAATGTAACTCAAAGGAGTGAGGAGAGGGCTCTGTAGCCACATCACACAACCTGGTTGAGGGAGGGTTCTTACACTTTGGATGGTATTCAACACAAAGTAGAAGAAATCGTGTAGTTCAGCTGCTGCTGCTGCTATCATGCTCTTAGAGCTACTGCAAGAGGTTTGCTGTGGAGTAGGACTGTAAACAAGCTGCCATGCAATAACCTAGAGAAAACAATGTACTTGTTTACCATAGGTGAATCTAAAGGTTGTTAACTTGCTCCACAGCCATTTCTCCTGTAAGATACAATGTATCAGTCACTTGTTGGCTTAACTGCATATTTCACAGAACATTTTCATCTTAATGCTTTCTGGTAAGGGAAACAGCTTAGTTTACAGCCCAGGAGTGGGGTTCTCACAGCAGAGCAGGGTAAGGGGGCTCTCAGTCAAGGAGTGGGGTGATTAGCAGATCACCAGTTCAGATAACACCAGAGGGGAATGTCACAGTGCGGCAGGGAGCAGAGTCTATGTGCAGCTTGTTACCAAGTGACATTTGTGATTTTAAGTGAGTCTTAAGTGCAGTGGCTAAGAACAGTCAGGAGGTCAGTTCTGTTTTGTTAGTTGCAGGTGAGGGAAATAAACACAAGAAAGCAGAGGAATGACTACTAGTGAGGCAGCTACAAAACTAGAGCTTGCCAGCAGGACTGGATTAACCTTTTGTGGGCCTGGTGCTAAACACTTCTGGGCCACTGTGGAGCCTGGCATGGGGAGCTCAGTCCCCAGAGTGAGGGGCCAGCCAGAGGCAATGGCCCATGGCATGGCAGGGGCACTGCCACTCCACCCAATGCAAGGGCACTATTTACAAACTGGCAGTTGCCAGACAGACAGGGGCCTGCCTGGCCCTGTGCTACCTGCATATCCCTTCCCCTTAGGAGCAGGCCTATGCCCAACTCCCTATGGCCAGAGCTGCTACCCCCCCCCCCCAAATGCTCACCACTCCTGACCCCAGCCCCACCACAACTGCCCAGAACCCCCACTCCCTAGTGCCCCAACACACACAGATCTTCTCCCCTCACATCCCACCCCAGTGCCCCAAGGGACTCAGTCCCACAGGCCCTGATGGGAAGTAACTGCTGGGCTCCAGCCCATTGGGAGTGGTGCAATCAGCAGGCTCCCTCAAGATGCATTTGTCTGGAGGAGCCCAGTCAAGCTCCCCCACATGGTCATCTTGTCCTACTCTGCATGCCTCTTCCCCCCCCCCCCCCCCCAACAGGCTGGCCAGGCTTCTGCTCCAGTCCCAAGTGTGACACCACTGGTGGCGGGAGGCAGACATTGCCTGGAGCCAGAGGTGCACTGGGGTCTGGCCAGGTGGCTGAGAGGAACAGGGGGTGAGGCCAGGGAGTGGACAGGAGGAAGTGGTGGGTGGGGGAAGTTAGCGGGATCTCAGGGCACAGTGGAAGTGGAGCAGGCTGAAGCCCCTTCTGAGCATAGGCCTGGCTCCATGGAGCCACTCTCCACTACTGGCCAGATTGGAAGCTGCAGAGAAGGAAAAGGATTGTGAGTTTCAAATGTTGCAGGCCAAAATGAGACTCAAAGAAGCAGCTACAGCCAGGGAAACTATGGCAACAGAGGCAGCCAGAGAGGAGGCTGCACACAGAAGGGCCATGGATGAATAAGAGAGAGAGAAGAAAGAGCAAAAACACTAACTGGGCCTGCTAGAGAATCAGAACCAGAACCCCCTGACCCCAGTGACTCCCCCCACTCCAAAAATCCACAAATGGGAATATTATGTCCTGCATACAGTGAAAAGGCTGATATTGCTGAAGATCTGGCTACCTTCGAAACGCTGTGTGTAATACATGACATCCCTGAGAAGAGAGTTTCTATACTGATTGCAAAATGAACTGGTAAAGCTTGAAATGTATTCAATGGAATGCCTATTGAAGATGCTTTAGACTATTGTAAATTTAAAAATACTGTTTTGTGAAGTTTTCAGATTTCCCCTTGTGACAGGGCCAGATGGCTACAGGAGACTGATCAAAGGTGGATATATTAGCCCCAGGTTAAGCAGGTCCCTTTTCCCTGGGTAAGGAAACAAGGGCAGGTCCAGAACAATCAGGAACTTGCTGGACCAAATTAAGGCAGACAGGCTAGTTAAGACACCTGGAGCCAATTAAGAAACTGCTACAATCAATTAAGACAGGCAGGCTAATCAGGGCACCTGGTTTAAAAAGGACCTCACTTCAGTTAGTGAGGGGCATGTGTGAGGAGCTGGGAGTAAGAGGTGCAAGAAACTAAGAGGGAGTGGATGTCTTGCTGGAGGACTGCAAAGTACAAGCATTACCAGACATCGGGAGGAAGGTCCTGTGGTGAGGATAAAGAAGGTGTTTGGAGGAGGCCATGGGGAAGTAGCCCAGGGAGGTGTAGCTGTCATGCAGCTGTTACAAGAGACACTATAGACAGCTGCGATCCACAGAGCCTTGGGCTGGAACCTGGAGTAGAGGGCAGGCCCGGGTTCCCCCTAAACCTCTCAACTTCCCATTTGATAGAGGAGTTGATCTGGACTGTGGGTCCCACCAGAGGGGAAGGTCCCTGGCCTGTCCCCTGACCTGTTAGATGGGGCAGCAGAGACTGTGGGGATTGTTCTCCTTTTCCCCATGCTGGCTAGTGACGAGGTTAGCCAAGTGAACGGCAGGTTTGTGCCACTAACAAAAGGAGCCAAACTGGGGACTGTGGTGAACCTCTGAGGTGACAAATCTGCCAGAAAGCGCAGAACTCACCAAGGCAGAAGAGGAACTTTTGTCACACCCTGGAACAGAGTTACATTTAGGAATCTTGAGGGGGATATTGGTACACGTAATGGGGTCATGTAAACAAAATGAAAGATTTGTTGGGGATATGGGTGAGGGGTAAACTGGTGGCAAGTTTTGAGGGAATGTTGGCTCTTGTTACTCAAGAGCATTTCCTAAGCACGTGTATGGCTGATGTGAAGCAGTGTCTGTGGGACAAAGATGTAAAGTCTGTGGATGAGGTGGCTTTTTTAGCAGATGCTTTCGAACAGAATCAGGTGTCTATTGAGGGCAGGCCACAGAAAGAGGCATTTAAAACTGGCAGGAAGGGAGGATCCCATATTGCCCCTGGGAAGAAAGAAAGGGGTTGGGAGCCTAAACATTCTCTTACCCCAAAACATTCCTCTACTAGTAATTCCTGTCCCAAATCTCCTGTAAAAGCAGAAGAGCCCAAAACATGCTACCAGTGTAATTCCACTGGTCACCTGAGGCATACATGCCCTGTGCTAGGAGGAAGTAGGGAACCAATAGCTCATGTTAGTTCTGCTGTCCTTAACACAGAACCTCCCCACCCCGCAGGGAATTGAAACCCTGTGAGATTAGCCTCTGCAGAACCAGACATGGAGCACGTTAAGGCTGTCCAAATTGGTGGCAGGGAATACTTGGGGCAAACATACAGGAGCTCAGATCTCTCTGGTTAGGCAGAGTGTGGTCCCAAAGGCCAGTATGTTACCTGGCCAAATGGCAGAGATTGTGGGGGTGTGCGAAAGCAGATTCCTTGTACCACTAGCTAAAATCCAGGTAGTGTGGGAAGGTTTGGAAAGTGTTTTGACTGGGGGTGGGGGGGAATGGAACACCTCCTAGGCAACCTGCTCTGGGTAATAATTTTTTTCCGTGTAGTTCAAGTTAACGTATTTGCCTGTAGCAGGAGGGAGTGTTATGCTGGGACCCCTGAGGGAACCGGTAAGATCTCAGGAACTGCTGAGAGAATGGGAGAGAGTCTCCTTGATTGTTCTGCAGCAGGGGGAAGCCACATGCTTCCAGGTGGGAGGGTGGTTGAGACCAACTCCTGCACTGCAGCTGGAGTCAACACCAAATCAGGAAGGGATGGGGGTGTGATGGCAGCCAGGGAGAGAACTGTTCTGTTGTTAGCTGCCAGCTGGTCACAGCTGAACCAGACAGATCCTGCTCTAGGGAGCAGAGAGCAATGTGTACTGAGGAAAGCCCAGAGAACAGGAGGGGATCTCACAAACCACTGAGGTGGATGATGATTCCTGTGGCTCTAACACAGGGAAGCAGGGTGCTTCCATGTATGAGAGGGGCTGAGACTAGCTCCTTTCCAGCAGAAGGCAACATGCCCGCAGGGGCAGGAGAGGTGTTGTCAGGGATTAAGGAAACTGTCCCAGTTGTTAGCTGGCAGTTTGGCCGCTGAACAAGAGACAGACCCCTTCCTAGGGAACACAGAGAAATGTGTCTTAGGAGGGGGCCCCCCTGAGGAGGAAACTGGGGAAGGAATAGTGGGGGCACAGGAATGTCTCCTCACTAGTCACTTGGGGCAGGATGCCCAGGACACTAGGCGGATGATTGGGTCAGCATCTGTGCACCAGGCACTCAGCCTGTGACCCAGGCTTTGAGAAGGATCTGAGTACCTGATCTCCTGGAGGGGAGCAGTCACGCCTCTCAGGGACAGAGAAGGGGGGTGGGTAGAGGGTACCCCAATCCAGGTCCCCATTGTTCAGGATGCTATTTCTGGTAAGTTTTTGGAAAGTAACTGTCTCTCTTTAAATCAAGATGAAGCTCCAACGCCTGTGATAACAGAGGAGCTGCGACCAGGAAATTGCCAGGGGGTAGTTTGCCAGAATACAAATGACCCAACTGACAGAGAAGAGGGTGTTTTCCCCCAGGCTGGTGAGAAACAGGAAGCATTTGTGGGAAAGCTGCTGGGAAAAGGTGCATCTGATCAAAGGGTAAACACTCCTAGCCCAGAGAGCACAATCACAGCCCTCCAGGGGACAGGGAAGGACTCAGTGCTGGGAGGGGGAAACACAGGGAACCCCAGAAAAGGAGCTGGATTTTCTGTATATATACAGTCCTGGGGTTGGGAGAGCGGGCCCCAAAGGGCCAGCCAATGTGCAGGCTCCCCTGGACCCTTACCTTGCCAGATCCTGAGATATCAAAATGCCAGAAACATGATTAAATGAAGAGCCCACACAGAAGGGAACACTGGAGGGAAAGAAAAGCCAGTGACTGATTACATGGGAGAACATCAAAGGACACCATGGCTAATGGAAAAAAAATAGCCTCAAACTGCACTATCTGAAGAAAGGATGTGGTGTCATAAAGATACGTGTAAATACCCATCTGTGATAAAAATGTTGGTATTAATGTTAAGTTCTGGGGATAAGAATTTTGACGTAGATGTTAAACCTTATGCTAACACTACTTTTCAATTAATACCTGTAAACAGGCTTAAAACTATCACAGCAGAGAAACTATTAAAAAGCTGCCTTGCTGTGTGTGCATGGGGTAACTGAGGCATGCTGCCTCATGGCCTTGATGGCTAGGTGCCAAGAGAACTGTAACACAAACTGCCTTCAAGCTAGTCAGTGACTAACCCTCTTGCAGTAACCAAAGGGGGGAGGTGTGATGCTCTGTATCTTGGGAGAAAATGCTATGCACACACCTTGTTATCCTTGTAAAATGATTGTGCGGTATCCAATGTAAAGTTTGTCATGTCAGGTGTCTTGGAAAGACTCATGATGCACTGAGCATTGTTGTTATAGTGATTGTTACAGCAATGTTATTGTAATGTTATAGGTTGTAATTTCATGTATATAGTTATGAGACTGAAAATAAGCCCAGGTAAAAACTCTCCAAGAGCAGAGAGGCAGTTCACACCTCATCAGGACAGGTATGGGACAAACCCAGCCCAGCCTCACAGGAACGAAGGACACTGGCCTAGGCAGCAACAAAAGGATCTGTTGGACTCTCAAGTGAGTTACCCCCTTCCTTTGGTCAGTCAGGGACTGTGATGAGGTAAGGCTCACCTGACTCTGAAGGGGTGGGGGGAAACAAAGCCAAGAGGGGGGAAGAGACATTGGCCATGCTCTCTCTCTTCCACCTACATCTACAGCCATCACCAAGTGACTGAAGCACTAACCAAAGGGGATCTCCTGACTGAAGAGCAGCCAGCCAGCCTGTGGTAGAAGCATTTAAGTTTGTAAGGGCACTGAAAGTGTTACGGTCAGCTTAGAATGTTTTGCTTTTATTTCATTTGACAAAATCTGACTTCTTATTGCTTTGACTTATAATCACTTAAAATCTTTATAGTTAATAAATGTTTGTTCGTTCTACCTGAAGCAGTGCATTTGGTTTGAAGCATGGCAGAGACTCTCCTTGAAATAACAAGCCTGGTACATATCAATTTCTTTGTTAAATTGACAAACTCATATAAGCTTGCAGCATCCAGACGGCATAACTGGACACTGCAAGATGGAGGTTCCTAGGGTTGTGTCTGGGACTGGAGATATTGGCTGGTGTCATTCGGTTGCACAATCCAAGGAGCAGCTTCTATGCCAGAGGCAGTGTGAGACCAGCCCAGGAGTGGGGTTCTCATGGCAGAGCAGGGTCAGGCTGGCTCCCAGAGTTGAGGATTGGAGTGACCTAGCAAAGCACTGGAGAATACTCGAGAGGAAGTCACCCTTCTATGGATCTTTCACCTGCACCCTGAATTTCTTTTCCAGCACTCAAAGCACTCCCTCCACTGCTTGTCAGCTACTGCAGTAATCCAACGGGGCTGTGGCAGTAGCTGGCACAAGATTCAGCTACAGGCACAGCCAGTGAAAGGAGGGAACACAGAGCCACTTGGAGATCAAGCATCCATCTGTACCAAAGAACTCAATGAATTCACAAACCCATGAGAGTTTTGTTTTTTTATTACATGGCCATCAAGACAAGCCCTGGGGAGAACCACTGTCCTAATCATTCTTGCCTCCTCTTATCACTGCTCTAATTCTGCAATACCCTTTTTGACAGGTGGTGACTAGATGCACTTTGGACTTCTGTTGTCCGCGTGACAAGAACCAGGGGAGGGGTGAAGAGAAAGGGCCCCTTTACAATGTGCTAGGGGGCTTCCTCCAAAATGCAGGCTCTCTCTCCCCCAAGGGCTTGCAGGTCCCTGTGTTAAAGCGTGGTATGGACACATCATGAGGTACAGATGATCCTACTTAAATATCTTCATTTTCAGCTCCATGACTGGCTGATGCAAAATAGCATAAATTATCCCCAGAAAACCAACTAGTGAAAGCCATCCCACCATCCCTGGGAAAGATCACCGTCGACTCCACCATCCCTGGGACAGACAGCCGACTGCGACCCAACATCATCGTGACGGACGCAGAAAAGAAGAGGGTCCTCCTGGTAGACATCATGGTGCCTTTCGAAAACCGATCCCCTGCCTTCCACGAGGCCCAAGCATGGAAGGAGTCGAAGTATGCCTCGCTGGCTGAGACCCTGAGAGCCCAGGGCTATGAAGTCCAGGTATACGCCCTGATCGTGGGAGCCCTGGGCTCATGGGACCCCCACAACAAGCTGGTTCTGAGAGCATGTGGGGTCGGTCAACGCTACGCCTGGCTCATGAGACAGCTCATGGTGTCCAACACCATCAGGTGGTCCAGAGACATTTATATCAAATACATCACTGGACACCGCCAATACCACACTGAGTAATTGAGACAGCCAATCAGGGAAATAACCCGCTTGCTTCCCTGAGGGACCAAGGGACGCACCCCACCCATGCACCGATCCGCTCCACAGATACTGACTTGGACTCCTTATTCATTCCATGGGTAGCGAACCCGAGCCCACTTATTCACTGACACTTTAAAAACCCTTACACCCCAATCTGGGTCTATGCCGGTTATGCAATATGTACGTATCTTTTCATCCTTGCAAATGGTATCTGTAACCCCTATGATACAGCATGGCCAGAGGGCAGCAGGAGAGTGTTAGCAGGGAGCCTTATTCCCTGCAAGGGGAGGAAGGTTTGCTATAGATTAACTAGAGCACCTGTAGCCAATTAGAGCACCTGAAGCCAATTAGAGCACCAGCAGTCAGTCATGTGATAAAAACCCCTGCTTCAGTCAGACAGTGTGGGAGTTGGAGCAGGAAGGTTTGGTTGGAGCAGAGAGCAGTTTGAAGGAGTTGGAGAAGAGAAGAGAAGAGAAGAGTTTTGAAGAGAGACAAAAGGAAAGTTTGGAGGAGTGCTGCGGTGGGCTGAGAAATCCAAAAGAAACCCTAGGTAAGGGGCACCTGGCTTGTGTAGAAGGAGGGCAAGAAGCCCCTTCACAAGCTGAAGGGCAGGAGAGGGAAGTAACCCAGGGGAAGGAACCGCTAGTACAAGTGGTTCACCACAAACCTCAGGGCCCCTGGGTTGGGACCTGGAGAAGAGGGCAGGCCCAGGTCGCTCCCTCTCCACTCCCTTCCTCAAGGACACTAGTGGGGTAATTAAAATACCGGTTCAGAGGCAAGCAGTAGTGCCCTGAACCTTCCCCAAAGAAGAGAAAGCGCGAGACCCAGCATAACAGTACCAGCAGTTTGCCACACCCCCCATAACCCAAGCCTGACCCCAGATGTACAGTACCTTCCCTCTCAACTTGTGTATATTTTCATTTAAAATATTTACTTTAATCAATTTTTAAATGCAGCAGAAAACCGCACTGTATTAAAATACTTTTGTCCTGAAAAAGCAAAGTAGCTTAGGATCAATAGAATCCATCTTTGCGAAGGTGGAGACTCTCTCCTCCTATTTATTCCATTCTCATTCCCTAAAAGAAAGAAATGAGCCATCTGCTACACTTCTTAGAAAGTCAATCATTTATAAATTGATGGATGTTTTTCCATCTATAAACAGCACAAAAGAAAGGTACAGACTTCACAAGACAGAATAAACTGCTTTAACTACCCAGATACAGGGTAATGAAAGTGTTCTATGCACTGACATTGTACAGCTAATTTAGACTAAGTACTGAAACACAGTTCTGGGCTCCTGAACTGAAAATTATACTCAGCATATTTGGACTCATAAAAGCATGAACATGTTCAGCCCTTCATTAAGAAGCATGCTCCAAAGCAAGTTAAAAACAGTTAAGGTTTCCAGAGTTTCAAGAGGCCGTCTTCACTGTAGGTGGCGATCAAGTTCTGATGGGGATGATGAGCGATGCCAATTACATCCTTTTCATGAACCTACAGGAGGAACAGAAAAAAAACCTGATGCAAGTCTTCTCTTCACATCACCTCAAACCAAATCATATCCTCAGGCATAAGCAACAGTAAGGTGAGTAAAGGTTCAGAGCACATGTCAGTAACTCAGGGCCAAGCAATGCAGGAAGTGTGGCTATGCCAACGAGACCCCACCCCACATCTTGTGTAGCTGCAAGTCCCATTCCAGACCAATGGCAGGCAGCTGTGACACAACGCCATCCAAGACTGCCTAGTCCAGGGGTAGGCAACCTATGGCACGCGTGCCGAAGGTGGCATGCAAGCTGATTTTCACTGGCACTCACGCTGCCCGGGTCCTGGCCACCAGTGCGGGGAGGCTCTGCATTGTAATTTAATTTTAAACGAAGCTTCTTAAACATTTTAAAAACCTTATTTACTTTACATACAACAATAGTTTGGTTATATATTACAGACTTAAAGAAAGAGACCTTCTAAAAATGTTAAAATGCATTACTGGGACGCGAAACCTTAAATTAGCGTGAATAAATGAAGACTCGGCCCAACACTTCTGAAAGGTTGCCGACTCCTGGCCTAGTCAGAGCCATCCCACCACCTCTGGGGAAGGTAGCCGTGAACTCCCCCATCCCTGGAATGGACAGCCAACTGCGACCAGATCGTCCTGGTGTGGACATCACAGTGGCCTTTGAGAACAGGACTCTGGCCTTCTGCAGCGCCCGAGCTCGAAAGGTGGAGAAATACACCACTCTGGCCAATGCCTTTAGAGCTAGGGGTTACGAGGTTCAAACACACACACTGACTGTCGGAGCCCTGGGCACATGGGACCCCAGTAATGAGTGAGTGTTGCGGAAATGCAGAATCGGTCAGCATTATGCTTGGCTGATGTGGCAACTCATCGTACTGGATGCCATCAGGTAGTCGAGGAACATCTATTTAGAACACATCACTAGACATTGGCAATACCAAGAGAGAGGAACTACAGTGCCGTGAAGAAGCGAAGTCAGGAAAGTAACTGGAATACTTCTCTAAATGCTCAATTACTGAGGGACAATCTACTATATTTGCACTCCACAACCAACTCTTAGTATAAACATTTATGAATAATGTACCTGAACATTTGGATGTTACTATCTAAACTGTATCATTAAATGTATTTGCCTAAATTCGGGTTATTGCACATTATGTACTACATGTATTTTATGAGTTTTAAACCAAACTGTGTACTTTTGGTTAATTTATGTACAGACACTCTTTCCTTAACATGTATATTATATGATTTTAATGTTAGCTTTAATAATAATTCCTAAATCTGTTCTTCTGTTGGTGTGCTTATAACTATTCATGGCTGTAATGTGCTTATAGCAACTATCATTTATTAATCCTTTATAAACTATTTATAAACTGAACCTTAATATAAATTGTAACCTCCAGTTTACAAGGCTTGTCTGGGGGACCATTACACCATTCCTATAACGTATTTTATGCTATGTTACATGTACTCTCAACCTTAAGTCCATTTTCCTATATTAGTCTGGAAATTTAAAAAAAAAAAAAAAAAAAAAGGAACGATCATCAAAACATTTCTAACAAAGCACAATATCAGGTCTCGGAAAATCCGAGGATCCAAATCATTCATACAAGATCATTCTGGCAAAATGCGACGAAGTAGCCATTCTTTTACTCATACCAAGAAAAAGGTGATGAAGATGACTTGACTAGGTGAGACAACAGGGTGCAAGACTTGGCCTGGGCAATGGGGTCGGAACTGTGATGAGGGCGAGTAGGAGCCGGTCGCGCCAAAACAGCTGCCACTCCCTATGCCAGCCTCCGACCTCCCCACCCCCAGCCCCTAAACCTGACCCATCGAACACCCACCCCTGCGCTGTCCCTGACGCCCTCCGACCCCCCGCCCGTAACAGCCCCCAGGGACCCACCCTATCCAACGCCCCTGCTCCTGACAAGCCCTGACTCATATCCATACCTCGCCCCGAAGGCCCCGGGACGGCCCACACCTACCAACCCACCGTCTATCCATACTGCGCGAGCTCCCCCCAGAACCCCGCCCAGCCAAGCCTTCCTGGTCACCCAGGACCCTCCTGCCTTATCCAACCCCGCCCTCTGCCCCTTACAGCCACGCAAAGCAGCAGGACGCAGCTGCGCCACTGCGAGCCTGTTACACCTGCCACAGAGCTCGCAGCCGCTGCCAGAGGCGTGGCCAGAGAGCTGCGCGACCGGGGGGGGGCGAGGGTTAGCGGACGAGCACAGCAGGGGCAGGAGGCTGGGGCTAGCTCCAAGCCAAGAGCTCAAGGGCCGAGGAGGACGGTCCGTCCGCCCCACCCCATCCCCATAGTTTGCCCACCTCTGGTTTAGAAATCTCTCTATGGGGAGATTTCTGACAGTAGAGGAGTAACACAGCAGACAGGAAGCTGAAGCAGGGCACATTCAAATCGGAAGTGAAGCACAATTTGTTTTGGAGGTAACAGCAAGAGTAATTAACCAGTGGAGCAGTTTAGCTGGGTGTGAAGGACTCTCCAAAATCAAGACTGGATCTTTTTAAAAGAGCTACTCTAGATCAACCAGAAATGAAAGGCTTGGTGCAGGAATCACTTGGTACAATTCTCTAGCCTGTGTTACGCAGGTGATCAAACTGGAGAATCCTAATGGTCCCTTCTGGCTTTAGACTCTATGACTGTGATTGTTTTTCCAGAGCTGGATAAAAGTGATCCTGTAATCCCAAATTACTATTATGGTATGGTGGAGGCCATGCTGAGGAACGGTCCTGCTCTGTTCTGCCACAGCTTGTGCCCTGTGCCTAGTCTCCAGTCAAGTCAATGACCCGAGACCCCTTCCTCTTGTTTGGCCCAATTCGCCCTCTCCACTCCGAGCGTGGCTCTAGAGCAGCTAGCGCTCTCTGAGCGCCCACGCACAACAAGAGCCATTCTATGGAACCCAGCCACTCAGAATGCAAAGTGGAAGAGTCACACCCCTAATGTTTTAACCTAAAGGGAAAGTGTGCAAACACAAACTGTAAAGAAGTGTGTGCACTTTCACTCCCACTAACTTGTGGGAAGTGCAAGGTTAAATCACTGTATATAATCACAACTACTTCAAAAATCTTTTAAGGAGTTTGTGGCTACATTCTAGCTAAAACTATCTATTTTTATTCTTAAACACATTTTTCTCAAAATAACCCAGCCCTTTAACTAAGCACTCAGGACCAACCCTACAACCACCACCTGAGGGTGCTTGTCATGGGAGTACAGTAACTCCTCACTTAACGTTGTCCTTATGTTCCTGAAAAATGCTATTTTAAGCGAAACGATGTTAAGCGAATCCAATTCCCCCATAAGAACTGATGTGGGGATGGGGAAGAGGTTAGGTTCCAGCGACATTTTTTGAAATGGTGGAGTCAGAGGGTGGGATATTTCCCAAGGAATACCTTGCTGCTAAATGATGAACTAGCACTCAGCTGAGCCCTCAAGGGTTAACATATTGTTGTTAAGGTAGCCTCACGCTCTACAAGGCAGCACGAACGAAGGGAGGAGACACCGCATGGCAGAGAGAGACAGAGTGTGTGTAAGTAAAAAAGAGAAAGACACACACACCATGTGTGAGAGGGACGCGCATTGCCCCTTTAAGTACGCTGACTCCACTTTAAGTACACTGCCTTTTTAAATAGATCAGCAAGATGAGACAGCAGCTGCTGCCAGCAAGCTCCCTCCGTCCTGAGCTCTGTCTTGTCCCCCCTACTCTATGGAGATGGGATACAGGAGCAGGGGTAGGGGACTCCCTGACATTAGCACTCCTTTTCCCCGCCCTCTCCACAGCAAGCAGGAGGCTCCTGGGAGCAGGTCCAAGAAAGGGGGCAGGAGCAGCACATGGCAGTGGGGGGAAGGACAGCTGAACTGCTGGCAATTGATAGCCTGCTGGCCGGCAGCTGCACAGGAAACTTAGGGGAGCTGACAGCGGGGCTGCTGGTCCACCCTGGTTCCAAGCCCCCACCAGCCAGCTCCAACAGGCTGCTCTTTCTGCAAGCAGTGGACAAAGCAAGTGGGTGCCAAATAACGTTATAAGGGAGCATTGGGCAACTTTAAACAAGCGTGTTCCCTAATCCATCAGCAACATAACGAAACAAAGTTAACCGGGACGACGTTAAGTAAGGAGTTACTGTAAGTGGTCACTAGGGATTTTATGTTTGCATGAATATTCTAGAACTGATGAGAACACAGATTCTACTTCATGTTTACATTCAAATAGCTTGTGCTAAGTACTCACTGTCAGAGTTCTCTCCAGCTTGCCAGTCACTGTGCTGAAACAGTACAGCACAAAGTCTTCACCCACACAGTAGATCCATTCGCCACGTGGTGAAAGGGCACAGCAAACAAAGTCACCTCCTTCTCTCTTACCAGAGCTGAAGCTTCTTACAATCTATAAAACCCAAAGAAAGGTTCACTGGATTCACATGTGGCAGCAACAGCGCTACCCTAACAAAGGTAACTTCAATTAGATACTGGGGTCATGAATTTAGTTG
The DNA here is from genome assembly GCF_003597395.2 of Chelonoidis abingdonii. Classification (NCBI taxonomy): domain Eukaryota; kingdom Metazoa; phylum Chordata; order Testudines; family Testudinidae; genus Chelonoidis; species Chelonoidis abingdonii. The sequence continues at coordinate 137,330,730 of NC_133774.1, forward strand.
CCTAAATAATCAGCCTGATTTTCAGAAGGGCAGAGTACCCAGCAATTACTACTGAAAGGAGAGATCAGAATTTCACCCACTACAATGCTTGGAAGGATCACAAATCTTTTCCTGATTCTAATACTTGTTAAGCTCTTTCCTAGATGTTTCAAAGGGAGATGCCTGGGATCACATACTTGTCCTTGCATGTTCATGATGACCACTGTGTTTGATCTGTTGCAAACAACAAAGTGTTCTGGATTTTTAGGCAGCAGAACCACGCTATTCACGGTGATGTCCGTTCCTGCAGTGCTGCCAAGAGATTTGAAGGTGTTGGAGCACTCAGTTGTCTTCATATTCCAAATCTATTGAGCAAAATACAAAGTGGAATCACTTTATGATCAGGCAGATTTCTGCATTTTAATTAAAAAGACACCACACTTTTGGAGGAGATACTATGCATTTAAAAAATGTCTATTGAAACTAGAGGAAAAAGAGTAATGAACACCAAAAATGGTAATTCAATAGGTTCAAAGATTTTTAGGCCAGAAAAGACCATTATGATCATCTAGGCCAATTGCCTATATAGCACTGGCCCTAAAATTTTACCCAGCAATTCCTGAATCAACCCTAATAACTACTGGGTGAACAAGAACAGGTTTATTCAGAAAGATATCCAAATATGAAGGTTACTCACCTGTAGCTGAGGTTCTTTGAGATGGACTCTGAACAGTCCCACTCGGGGTGCTTTGACCAGGGCAGCCTGAACGGTAAAATTCTACTAATGGTAACAGCTGGCACATCCACATACCTCCCTTATCTCCCGTCAGTGAACTCCGGACATTCTAGGGCCAGGGTTTAAAAGGAGAGTGGCACTCTATTGCCTTAGTTCCAACCCCAAGGCCTTTGGAAAGCAGGACTGACTCCAAGGTAGTGGGGAAAAGGAGGAGGGGAGCGTCAATATGCAGAGTCTATCTTGAAGAATATCAATTATAGGTAAGCAACCTTCATTTCTTCCTTTAAGCGTCCTCTGCATATTCCCGCTCAAGGAAAGCTGCCTTTGCTCCATTTGAAAGAGTTCTGATGCCTTGAGGAATGGATAATCTTTTCAATTTATAAATTTAATAAATACCTAACTCATCTAGAAAGAGTCTGTTCAGAAATAGCCTTTCCCTTGTTTTTTTGGTCCATAAGTTATAAACAGCCTTGAAGACTGTCTATATTTAGTCTGTTGAAATAAAAACATAACACTCTCCTCGCATCTAACATGTAATTTAGTTTCCCCATTATGAGTATGAGGTTTCTGAATGGTGGATCAGCCATTAATGCATGCAAGTCACATGCATTTCACTGCAGTGACTGTATTGAAAACACTGTTTTTACAGATAGATGACAGGAAGAACAGCTCCCCAAAGGGTCAAAAAGAGGTCTTATTAATTTTGCTATGCTACATTCAAATCTCAGGAGGGCACAGGAGTTCTTACAGGAGGATATAAATTATTAGGGTCTTTTAAAAATTTCTTAACCATATCATTAGGAAAATGGATTTTCCCCTCTACAGGTACATGACATTCTGATAAGGCTGAGAGATTAAATTTAACTGAAGATAATGAAAAAGGTGTCTTCTTAAGATACAATAAATACTCCAATATATAATTAGAACCATATAAGAATCCACATTATACAAGGAAATCCTTTTCCGTTTAAGACTACAGCACATCCATGTGAATTCTTTTCTACAATACCACAGTACATTCTGTACTTCAAAAGTCTTTCTTCTACCAAAGCTAAAGGTCATGCAGCCCAGAGAAGAGACCTAAGGTCCAGATGACAGACCTTCCCTCTTTGCTGTGTCAACAAGTCCAGTCTCAGTAGTACAGGTTCCACTAATCCTTGTGACATGTAATCAAATCCAGATTCCACTGCTGTCTGGACCATGCTGGTACTATTAAAATCAGCCAGACTTGTCTTATTGTGTTTATCACTCTCTGAATGATGGGAAATGCATATATTAGACCTTACACCACCTTGTAGCATCCAGGAATCTACATATAATGGGCCCAACGACAAACCCTGAGCCCTGGCTACGATAAAACTACCTTTAAGGGTAATTATCTCTAAGACTAAATGCCCCAGTTTGCTACAACACACAGAACAGAACACCACAATCCCATACATGGCTCGTAGAAGCAAGTGACCAACTTACCTTCACTGTGCCATCAGAGGACGCACTGATAATATAGTGACCATCCTGTGTAAAAGTAGCTTCATTAACAAATGAAGAATGACCACGGAATTCCTTCAGAGTTTTTCCCGATTTTAAGCCATGAATCCTGTTACAATATTTTAAAAAACATGGTAATAGAATAATTAATCTAGAGAGGTACAATTCAGAGATGTAAAATAAAGAAAGAATTTAGTTTGTCATCTGATGTACAGAGCAAGTAATAAAACAGGCTAACACATCGGTGTCTAGAATAATACGTTTGTCATCACAAACCCCTTTCCCCAAATATATCATCAGACCATGAAAAATGTAAAGGGACATCATCAACTTGAAAACTAATCAATTAAAAAGAAAAGTTAGTTAAAGGTAGTTTCAGGTATACACAAAACATAAAACCCCAAGAACGGGCAGGGGAACACAGATTTTTTGTTTTAGTTTTAAGGTGAATTTCGTGATCATGAAAAGCACCAGCCTAAGAACCCTACAGACATCAGTCTTTTTTTTTTTTTTTTTTTTGACCATGATCTGTTTACTGAGTTCAAAGCAAACAGATCCTATGCAGCAGAAGCAGTACAATGTGCCAGAACTTTGTTCTGAAGGGATTAATCTGAGCATGAAAAGGACAGTTCATGCCTAAACTCTCAGCTAACACTGCCAAGAGAATTTCACTGCTGCTTAAGATTTTTGGTAACATGGACACCAGCCCCTAATCTAGGTACTTCCATGGCCCCAGTCACATTAGCATCTAAACAACCACCAGCTACCTAAAAAAATCACAACTCTTTTCATTCCCAGGCTCTAGAAAAACTAGCGTGACTAGTTTACAGAGCAGTTATGAGATGTGGAAGCACGCACGTGTGGTAGAAGCTTTGAGAGAAGGCTACGCTGAAAGAGGGAATTTGCCATTTACTTTTGAAAAAGGTTGTTTTTGTGGTCACTTCTTCCTTATGAGGGTGAGTTCCCATAGTCTAGTAGGCCCAGCTCCTGCATGCACAAGCCTTCTCCGAAGGGGACAGTTTCACTGCTCCAAGAACCAAAGCAGTCATGGGGGCGGGCATTGGGCTGTCTGGAACTGGGTAAGAGAGGTGCAGCCCTTCCTGCAGTAGGGGAAGGTCTCCACTCCCCTTATTCCTAGAAGATGTAAGTGAGGAGCTGCTTCTTGGGCCACAGTGTTAAAGTCCCCAGGTTCAGGAAGTTCAACAGCTGCGCTGCTTCCTGGAGGTGTCTGTCTGGGGCAGTGTCTCACAATGCTTTCTGCTGGAAGCAGAGAGGATGGAACTCTGTTGGCAAGGTGCTTCTCACTGACTAAGGGAGGTTATAGAAATTTGTGGCAGGTGTGATGTCACATGTTCACGATGGCCACAACCTTTCTTCTGTGCAGTTCCTGCTAGGAGGACAGACACAAGTGACCCTGCAGAACCTTTTAAACTCTCCTCAGGCTGCAGCTGCCTGAAGCCCTTTTCTGTGGAGAAGGAAAACGAACTGAGTTGACCACTGTTACATATAACCCACCGGCAGCTGTCAAATGGTAGTGACTGGGTTCAGTCAGAACTGGTGCTGAAGAACGGCCCCTATCTCATTATCGGCAGGGACCATCAGGTCGCAGTACTGGCCTTGTAGCCAGTTTCAGAAACAGTTGTTCTAAAGTTTGAATGTAAGCCAATGAGAGGTGCTCAGCTGGCCTTTCTTGCTGAGACGTATGACAGGTGTAAAAGTACTGAAATGGCTGAATCTGAGGACAGAAATGCTTTTAAAAAAGCATAAAAACAATACATCATGGCTAGCACCTGCTGTGAACATTGCAATGAAAATAGGTTAACACAAAAATAGGTTACAAAAATTGAAAGGGCAAAAATGTAAACTATTTGTGCAAGAGGAAAGAGCCAAGTAATTTTATTCATGTTCAAAACATTAAGGACTAGCTTTCATGTAAGCTAAAAACATCCAAGAGTTTAAGGCAAGTGGACTGAAGAAACAATACTTGGAACTTCAATTAGAGCTTCTTGTACATTACAGCCCTCAAAATGTATAACTTACCTGATTGTCTGATCAAAAGAAGCACTAAGAATCTGACTGCTGTCTTTAGAGAAACTGAGGCAGGTGACACCTTTACTGTGAGCTCGTTCAAATCTCCTCAGACATTGCCCACTCTGAATCTTCCACACCTGAGGGACATCCAAAATACTAGTTAGAAAAAGGACTCTTAAATCAAGTGAAATTCACAGGGTAGCCAGGACCAAGATGAAGAGTATCCAGGATCAAAAGATAAGCTACAGTAGCACTGGAGGTGGTGTTTTTACCCCCACAAAATATTTAACTCTGTGAGACATGTATCTAAGAGGCACCTGCATGACTCTACTCAATTTGGATTCAAACAAGACTTTGGCAAATAGAGTGATGAAGTTTCTCGTTGATGTGGGAGAGGGGATGGGATTGATTTGAGGAGTCTACTGTATGGAAGCTACACACAAGAACATGGAATCACAGAATATCAGGTTTGGAAGGGACCTCAGAAGGTCATCTGGTCTAACCCCCTGCTCAAAGCAGGACCAATCCCCAACTAAATCCCCAAATGGCCCCCTCAAGGATTTAGCTCACAACCTTGGGTTCAGCAGGCCAACGCTCAAACCACTGAGCTATCCCATCCCCTCTCCAGGGGCAACCATGTTTTGGGAAATGACTCAGGGCAACAATTTCCCACCTAAACAAGGACAAATCACTGCAGATAAAATGGGTGGGAAAATGCCCCTCATTAAAGAAGATTTTAAACTGATGTTTGAGACTCATGGAGAGAACAGGGGAAATCGGGGGAGACGAGAGAGCTGATCATTTGAGGGGAAAGGGGGGAATCACCCCAGATTTTATAGCCCCGTGTGAGATGCTAAGAGAGAAAAGGGGCAGAACTAGAGAGAATTTGTATCAGGGGGTGAGAGGCAAGTGTCACATACAGGGGAAGGATCCAATTTACTTCCCTCCCTGCTTCCTCCGCCAGCCACTTCTCCCTCGGGAACTTCCTGGCTGCACAGAGATAGTTCAACACCCCCACCCCTCCGAGCGTCCCACTGACCTTCCCCTCCCTACAAGTCCGGCTTCTCCCCTCCCTGCCTGACACCCCCATCTCCCCCCACACCACAGGGGACCCTCCCCCACCAGGCCCCAGTCTCTGCCCCCCAAATCCCAGCAGTGCTGGGGCAGATCCTGCTGCAACTCCACTGGGACTGAGGCAGTTCCAAGGCTTCTCTCTATGTTATGTGGTATGCCTGCTCTTTCCCTTCTCTGTTACTAGACATAAAAAGCGGCTTCAAGTTTGGCTACATCTGAAGGTTAATATAAAACCAGAACAAACCCCATATAGTGAGCCTGTCACTGTCGCATTGCACCACTGCACCAGTCTGAGTCAGGAAGATAACTTTTCTGTTGAAATTTCAGATTAATTTCATATTTGTGAATAACTATTACAACGTCTGGTTCAGAATCATCCCAGCGCAGTAGCTGCCATTAGAACTTTTTCTCCTTGCACTCTGCTGTGACAGATCTATCATGAAACTGGCTGCATTTCCCTCCCCATTCCAGGACTGGCCAATTCTTTCAAATTTTCAATATTATTTCATACCCTAAAATACATCAAATTCTGGAGGTACCTGAGAGTACTCCACAGTTAGGGATGGGTTTAAAATGGAGCATAAACTCCTCGTTTTCTGCAAGCAGATGGCCAGGCAGTGTCACTGAATTAATCTGATTTCTGAAATTCTCTTCATAGGATTTCAATAGCTCTTTAAATTTGGTCTCTGGGTGAGGTTTTCCTTTCCTGTTCTACTTTTAGCTGCTGACCACTCTCTCACACACTACATCTACTCCATAGTTGGCAAAGGCAGTGGATTCTGACTAGAACTTGTGCAACAAGTAGGGTGGTGGATTTTTTTTCCAATAAAAATGTTTAGCTTTTATTCTTGCTCTAACTGGAAGTTTATACACTGCAGACAAAAGCCCGATTGGAGGCAGCCAGCATGGGCACACAAGGCCTTCTCTGTTAGGAGTTTCACTTCTGTCAGATGTGATCCTATAGCTGGTGCCCAGCTGTTGGCATGAGAGACACAAGCGATGACAGATAAAACGGTGTCTGCAGTTGCACTTGCCTCACCCCGCTGATTCTACCTCTAGTTCAACCTCCTCCCTAATTAACTATATAAAAAACCTAGGAAACATACAAAAAACTTTGCTGTGTAGCAGCCATGCTTGCTACATACACACCCACCAACTCCATGCCAGACACAAACCTACAAAAGTAAGACAATGAAAAGTTAAGCCACCTAGCAGTACATACCCTCTGCTCTTCCTGCCATAAGCCCACACCTTACCATACCACAGCTACTGTACACCATCCACGTAGCGCTATCTCCTAGTAATGCCAGCCTTCCACAGCTCTTTGGTAAACTACCCTCTCCCAACACTATTACACCAAACATCCAAGTACTAGTGTTTTGGGGAGGGTTAAAACTAATCAGGTAAAGGGGTGCGTGCACAAGAGCAAAGGGGGAAGAGCTACGGTTGCAGTAGATGGTTGCTGTGGTATGGTTAGGTGTGTGCCAGCCCCCTTTTTTATAAAATGCTATCCCATGATACCCCTCCATAAATTTATCAAGCTTAGTCTTGAAGCCAGATATGTCTTTTGCCCCTACTACTCCCCTTGGAAGGCTGTTCCAGAACTTCACTCCTCTAATGGTTAGAAACCTTTGTCTAGTTTCAAGTCTAAACTTCCTACTGTCCAGTTTATATCCATTTGTTCTTGTGTCCACACTGGTACTAAGCTTAAATAATTCCTCTCTCTCCCTGTTATTTATCCCTCTGATATATTTAAAGAAAGCAATCATATCTCCCCTCAGCCTTCTTTTGGTTAGGCTAAACAAACCAAGCTCTTTGAGTCTCCTTTCATAGAGACAGGTTTTACCCATTCCTCGGGATCATCCGAGTGCCCCCTCATGTACCATGTTCCAGTTTGAAAATTCATCTCTGCTTTAACATGGAGACCAGAACTGCACACATATTCCAGTGAGGTCTCAACCAGCGCCTTATACAACGTAAACACCTCTTAATCTTTACTGGAATACTCGCCTGACACATCCTAAACTGCATTAGCTTTTAACGGCCAAATCACATTGGCGGCTCATAGTCATCCTGTTGATCAACCAATACTCTGAGGTCCTTCTCCTCCTTGTTACTTCCAACTGATTGTCCCTGTTTATAACCAAATTTCTTGTATTAATCCATAAATGCATGATCTTCACATTAATTTTCATCTATTATTATTACTTCCAGTTTACAGGTCGCAGATCTTTCACTGTATGACATCCCGGTTTCCCTTCTCTTGTGTCAGCAATACCTCCCAGCTGTGTCACCGTAAAATTTTAATTAGCACCTATTCAGCTTTTTGTGCCACGGTCAGTAATAAAAGAATTAAATAAGATGGTCCCAAACACTGATCTCTTGAGGAACCTCACTAGTAACTCCATTCCAGCCTGACAGTTCACCTTTCAGTACGACCCATTTAGTCTCCCTTTAACTAGTTCCTTATCCACCTTTTCAATTTTCAATTGATCCCATGTTTTCCAATTTATACTAATAACTCCCATGTAGAACTGTATGAAATGCTACTGAAATCGAGGTAAATGAGATCCACTGCGTTTCCTTTGTCCTAAAAATGTTACTACTCAAAGAAGGAGATCAGGCTTGTTTGCATGGATCTATCTTTCGTTTAAAACCCCCCATTTGTTGTATTTTTCCCAATTACCATTGACCTCAATGTCCTAACTACTTTCTCCTTCAAAAAAATTTTTCCAAGACCTTGCATACTACAGATGTCAAACTAACAGGCCTATAGTTACTCGGATCACGTTTTTCCCGTCTTAAAATAGGAACTATGTTAGCAATTCTCCTGTCCGTACGGTACACCCCTGATTGTACGGATTCATTAAAAATTTTTGCTAAATGGGCTTGCAATTTCATAGTGGCCAGTTCCTTTAATATTCTTGGAATGAAAGATGATCTGGGCCCTAGTTAGTCATTAAGGTGTTCGAGTTTGGCTTCTACCTCAGATGTGGTAATATCTACCTCCATATCCTCATTCCCATTTGTCATCCTACCATTATCCCTAAGTTCCTCATTAAAGACTGAGGCAAAGTATTTGTTTAGATATTGGGCTATGCCTAGATTATCTTTAACCTCCATTCCATCCTCAGTGTTTAGCGGTCCCACTTCTTCTTCTTTTGTTTTCTTCTCATTTATACGGCTATAGAACCTTTTACTATTGGTTTTAATTCCCTTTGCAAGGTCCAACTCTACACGGCTTTTGCCTTTCTCACTTCATTTCTACATGTTCTGACCTAATCCCTCCCATCTAAAATGGCATCCCCTCTTGTTGGTTCAGCAACTACTTGGTGAAGGAATCCATCAGCTATCACATCCAGAAAAATCTTATTACTACTAACACATGTCCTGCAGTCTATATCTGAGAAATTAAAGTCTCCCATGATCACACAATTCCCATTAGTGTTTACTTTATTAAAAATATTAAAGAGGTCTCTATACCTAATGAAATCGGATCCTGGTGGTCTGTAGCACACCCCAAGCACTATCTCAGGGGAGGCTCTAGTAGCTTTCTTTCCCAGTGTGATTTTTGCCCAGACAGATTCTGTCTTATCCATTCCATCACTTCTTATTTCTTTACAGTTAACCTCATCAATGATATACAATGCTACTCCACCACCTTTGCCTTTATTTCTGTCTTTCCTAAATGGCACATAGCCTTCAGTACCTGCACTCCAGTCATGACTACTATTCCACCATGTTTCTGTTATCCCTATAATAACCGGTTTTACTTTCTGCACCAGTAGCTCTAGTTCCTCCATTTTGTTACCTAGGCTCCTCGCATTAGTGTACAAACATCTTAATTTTTGCCATTTGGCCTCACTGTCATTCTCTACCTGATTAGGCACAGACAGTCTACCACCAGCATCTCTTATAAGACTGGTATCTACACTATCCTTCCTCCTTATGTCCATTCTCCTGCCCACGGCTGTATTCTTTCTTCCTTTGTTTTCTTCCCTCTCGTTAAATTCCGGCGTGGAGATTACCTGGACATCTCCCAACCATCCCCCCCCAATTCCTAGTTTAAAGCTCTCTTAATCAGTTGTGCCAGCCTCCATCCTAGAAGTCTATTTCCCTGCTTACTCAGGTGAAGTCCATCCCGAGAGAACGGTCCTCTGTCCATGAATGCTTCCCAGTGGCCATATATCCTAAAGCCCTCCTTATAGCACTACTGCTTGAGCCATCTGTTGATTGCCATAATCTTGTCACACCTTTGTTGCCCTTCTCTAGGAACAGGCAGAATCACACTGAAGATCACGTGAGCTTTGATTTCCTTAAGCATCTTCCCCAGTCTGGCACAGTCTCCCTTGATATGTTCCAGTGACAATCTAGCCGTATCATTCGTTCCCACATGAAGGACAATCAGTGGATTCTTTCCCGCTCCTGTTAGGATCCTTTTCAGCCTCGGATCCACATCTTGTATCTTAGCACCCGGCAGACAGCACACACTTCTGTTCTCTGGATCAGCTCTAGTTACAGGACTGTATATTCTTCTCAGTAAGGAGTCCCCAGTCACGTAGACCTGCCTTTTCCTGGTGATGGTGCGATTCTCCGATCTATCCCCTGTTCCCTCTGGCTACAAGTCCTCTCGATTTCTATTGCCCCTTGCAATCCTCCGCAACCCATCCTGTAACCTCCTGGGCTCATATTTGGTGTTGTCTCCATTGACTCTTCCCCTCTTCCTATAGGACTAGCTGCTCTTCTCTTCTTCCTTGCCCTCTCACCTTCAGTGACCACCTGCTGTGCCCCTTCTTCATTTTCCAACTCTGCAAACTTGTTCCTGAGCTCTGTTTCTCCTTCACTGGCCTGTCTTTTCCTCTGCCTGGTTCTCTTAGTCACATGCTTCCACTGTCCTCACCCAGCAGTCTCCCCTCAGAATTCTTTGGTCCTGCTTCCATCTGTAAGTCTGAGCTTTTCCCTTCAGCCTTCTCATGTCTTTGCTCCATCATCTGCTTGAACCCCCTTCTAAACTCAACCAGAGTTTCCATCTGCATCTCCAGTCCTCAGCTCTTTTCTTCCATCAGCTCTATCAGGCGGCATTTCATGCAGACAAAACTCTTTTCAGGTATCCCCTCCAGGATCATGTACATGCCGCAGCTTCCACATCCAGTCATCCTCATTGTGTCTTTCACTGCTGCCTCTGAATTGGTCAGCCTTCACACCTAAAACCTGTTAGACCAGGAAACACAAACCGAAGCAAACCACCACCACCTACAGCAAAACAAACTCCCAGTAGGCACCAGAACACCGGCAGACCATCACCCACTCCCTTCACTGGCCTGTCTATTCCTCTGCCTAGGTCTTAGTCTCCCCCGCAAACTCCCCTTGCAAACTCTCACTGAAACTCTCCTGTTTACAGCGCTGTTTGCTGGCTCTTGTGCCGCTGCAGCTGTCTAGGTCGCTGCCTGACTGGCTGGCTACCTTTATAGACCCCTAAGCAGAGAAGCCTCATCCCCCAATCAGGGCTCAGCTTCTCTCCCAGCACACTGCTCCCACCAGCCTCCACATATATAACTACAAAATACAATACACAAAATACAAAAACCTTCTCCTCCAACAGGCTGGAGGAGAAGAACAGAACTCTCACTGAAACTCCCGTTTACAGCTCTGTTTGCTGGCTCCTGTACCGCTGCAGCTGTCTATGTGGCTGCCTGACTAGCTGGCTATAGCATGAGACAATATATTTGTGTAATGTTTAAGAAAAGTTTTGTAAATGAGTTCCAGTAGTGGGACCCAATCTTATGAGGTTCCACAGGCTTCTGTATAGATTATTGAGGTTAATCTTTCTATCTACCCAATGAGACTCAGCGCTCAGTCTAGAAGATACCATCAGAGATGCTTAGTTTTGCAGTTCTCAGACTGAGGATTTGTGTTTCCAGAGATAACAGGCTTGTTAACAGCAAAAATGGTTTTTAAATAAATAAATAAATACATATATAGAGGTGAGAAATAACAGACCTGAACCCTATTGTCCCTCTGCAAATTTGTGTAAACAGAGTCAATCCCTTACCTCTCTCTAAAAGTGCAAAGTTTCAAAAAGTTCAGTGAATAGAACTGGGGACGGAATGAATTTGGACAAGGAGAAGTCTGGAGCTAAATGTGAGAAGCGAAAGACATATGTTTGTTTTGTTAAAATATTATATGTTTGCTACTGAAGAAAAAAATCCAGAATACTTAACACTGTTGTTTTCAGGGCTTTGGAGTAGAGCCTGGAGCTGGAGCGTTAAGCAGCTCCAGAACAGTGGAGCTGCAGGTTTTTGCCTGTAGCCGGAGCACAGCTCCAAAGCTCAGGTTGTTTTAGTTAAATAAAACAATTTAAATGTCTGTCTGGTGATCTCCTCCAATATAGCATGGCAAGAAAATCCTCCAAATATTAATGATTAACCTGTTGAACTGGAGATCGTTCACTTCCCAATGGCTTCATAAATATCTGCTTCAATTACCTTTGGTAAATGAAATAACCAAACAATTATTCATTTCCTGATACAGCTGTAAAACTAATCTGAAAAGTTTTAAAAATAAATCACTGTTTAAAAATGTATAGTATGTACCTGCTAAAAATGAAACCTATATCTATCTTTGAGTTGTGAAGACTATGTATTAAGGTTATAACAACCAACATGAATGCACTTCTATGTAGAAAACCATGATTAAAACGAGTCTTCCTGACTAATGATTTAAATCAGGATTTAAATCAAATCCACTCCGATGCCTGTGAGTGGAGGAATAAAGGGTCTAGACTGTTAGGTGGCTTAACTTTTCACTGCCTTGTTTTCGTGGTTTTGTATCAGGTATACCAGCAGCAGCCCTAATTGCTTCATAACACATTTTATGTATTATTCATCATGCATCCTAATGGGGAAAGCCAGCCTACATGCAATCTGCTTGTTCCAGTCCTGCTCAGCAACAGAAGGGAGAGCGGAGTTGTTTCAACTGTGCTAGACAAAGCAAATGATTTCAAATAAGCTAAAAGTTTATGGGGAGTATTTAGCCTCAAGGCTGATTTAGCAGATTATGTAAGTAACAGATTCTCACCTGAACCCACACAGGGGGTTCAGTTAGCCCCAAACTACCATGTTCAGTTCTGCTACTCCTAAATACGGCAGCATTTGGGGTAATCAAAGTGCTGGACAGAGAACCCTGTACAGAGATAGGCCAGACTAAGGACGGCAGGTGACCTACATGTGGTTCAGGAGATAGTTTAGCCACTCACTTCTGCCCCCCGCCCCCCCGTGTCAAGCCTTAAATTTCAATGCCTTTGGCTTTCTGTGTTTAAGTCAAACCCTTCAAATATCCCAACTTTAATTTAAAGCCATGTTAAAACAGAACTATTGGGAGGGGGGGAGGGGGGGTGTCACTGACAATAGAAATGGGGATGTTAGTTTGCAGGCTCATCACATAGGTAGCTACTGTCCATTGCAGTGATTTACCCCAGACTACCAACATCTTCACCACAACTCTCTTTTGAAAGTGACTGGCTGATCTGAAAGATTCCAATCAAACCAGCAACTACGACTTTCCCCTACAAACATCTAACTGCAGTACATAATCTATCATTGAAATAAGCTTCTGTACCAGATGACTGGACAATAGCTAATGTGATGCCAATTTTTAAAAAAGGCTCCACAGGTGATCCCTGCAATCACAGGCCTGTAAATCTCACTTTAGTACCAGGCAAACTGGTTGAAACTATAGTAAAGAACAGAATTGTCAGACACAGATGAACATGATTTGTTGGGGAACAGACAACATGGTTTTTGTAAAGGGAAATCATGCCTCACCAATCTACTAGAATTAGTAGAGTGGTCAACAAGCACGTGGACAAGAGTGACAAGAAGCTAGGGAGGGCCCATTCTCATTGGGGTACATCCTTAACTCATGTGTGCATGTAACTCCCATTGATTTGAATAGGAATGAATGGCCTAGTGCTCAGAACCATATGAGAGGCTCAGTGCATTGCAGAGAAGCCATCAAGAAGAGAATGTAGTACAAATATACAGGTGTCCCTAGCCTCTGTTTGCCCGAACCTGGGAATGGGCAACAGGGGATGGATCACTTGATAATTGTCGGTGCTGTTCATTCCCTCTGAAGCACCTGACATTGGCCACTATCGGAAGACAGGATACTGGACTAGATGGATTTTTGGTCTGAGCCAGTGTGGCTGTTCTTATGTTCTTACCTACTGCACATCAGTTTCCCCTTCCCTTGTATGCATGACATGCCATCAAGCTGATCTCCAAAGTAGGAGCTATTTCCTACTTGAGACTAGGTTATCTGGGTTTGGTTTTAGGGATGCCTGAACTCATCTGTCCTGGTAGCTCTTCCTGGTGCGGAACACCGATGGCCATAGCACTCCTATCAGGATGTTAGCTAGACAAGAAGGATTGCACCTGTCAGCAAATGGAGCTGCTACTAGGGCAGAGGGCTGCCTGGCCTAAAGCTGTAACAGACTTTCCACCCCCTCCTCCTCCAGAAAGGAACAACAGGCCATTGATTTGGAACAAAAAAATAAATGTTTGCCTTAAAACTATCCTTTCTTTTCCCTTTAGAGGTTAAATGTCACTCAAAACTCCAGGTTTGCATTAACACCGATTAACAGATGAGTTCTGTTTTCCAGCATTTATGCTGTTTACATTTCTGACTATTCATATTAAGACAAATGAAATTAGCCTGTCTTCATTGTGTTTCTAGTTACTTTCAGGTACTCATGCATTAACAGTATGCTCTGCCATGGCAGGGTTTCAAATGCTGCAGAGCATACAACCAACCATCTCCTTTCCCTTCCATTTAGCAAACAGCCCGAAAACATTCCCATTAGGTTGTCGTTTTTCTAAGTTAACACACAACCTAAACGTTGGATCCCAACTACTTATGATGCTCTAAACTGTTTTACTAATTAGCACACTGAGAGGGAGAGACATGAGGTGGGAGGAAACTCATGAAATAAACTGAAGAAAGACTACAGTACAAGTTGTGACAGACACTGCAATGTCCTGCACAACCCTCACTGAATGAAGTTAAACCGTTTTAAATCAAGTTTAAGTATCACTGGAGTTCACTGTATTCAAAATGCAGATGTCCATGTATCATTGTGGGATTGTACGGAACCTCTCTGCAGGCAGACATGACTAACATAAACATCGGGAAGCAGTATCTGCTTCAAAGGACTTATTTAAAGAATGTGCCAGATACAAATAGATTTTTGGTTAACTGGGTTTCCTAGGAAATATCTAGGAGAAGGTGAATGCAAATGTAACCCTCCAAACCAGTTATGCAAAGCCTCAGCCTTTTCCATCGGCTACTGATTACCTGCTCCCAGAATCTCTAGATCAAAGACCCCAGTCAAAAAAGGATCGGCTGATTTATTCATGAGAGTGCTTGTTCTGAGCCAAGACAGTTATGAACTGGTAAGCACAGTAAAACCCCTTGGTGGGTAGTGAAGGACTGACTCCTACCTTGTTGGTGTTGTGGTGACTTTTACTGTTTTAGAATGTTATCTCAGTAAAGCTTTCACCTTTGGAATAAGTGTGCTTGCTTGGGAAGAGCTGTGTGGTACTTTATAACTATGGGCAATGACACTGTTACAGCCTATGAGGAGAAAGAAAAGTAGGCCTGCTTAAGCAGTCTGACTTGCTGGAAAATTCAGCGTAGACAGGGACCTGTGCAGCCTGAAAATTCCCAGCTCAGGAAGGAGTGAGACACACATCTCCACCCAAAAGAGTGACAGCTGGGGAGCCAGAACCTTGAAAGTGGGTGCCCTTGGTGAACCACAGAGAACGAACAGAGGTGCACTTGACCTGAAACATGAGACAAGTCTTCCAGGAGTGAGCTTGCACCCCATCCAGATGGCAAGTCCCCAGAGGTGTCAGATTGAGAATCACTGTTCTAAAGGATCACAGTGGGAGCATCTCAAAGCCAGAGTGTTAGATACACAAATAAAGACATTACACTTGTTCATATCTGACGCTACCATACAGAATGCACTGCACATACTGAATGCCTTGTGCAAGTCTAAAGGATAGTAGTTATTGAACAGGCATATACATCTCCTTTTTTTAGAGGATATGATTTGAAAAATTTCCCAAACTAACAAGACAAGTGGACCTTTGCAGACCACTAGCTTGTATAATCATATATTTAGCTGACTTGTGTAACAAGATCACAGGGCATGAAACCCACAATTCCCTGAGTGTAAAAGCAATTCCCTTCTCAAGACAGGCACAATACTATAATCCAAAAGTGTGTTAAAGAGTACCTTTGTAGACCAACTTTAAGACTGGAGAGTATGAAATTATAGCAAGAAATTTGTTTTCAGTGCATGGGGAAATTAACCATAGGAACTGAGTATTAGCCCTTCTTCCACCTCACACTCCTCAGATTTAAAGGGTGCAATGCGTACATTTGATTTAGCCTAATCTTTCTGCACTTCCTAACAGTTTCTATGTCCTAAAACTTGTACCTTGATCTTCCCATCTTGTGCTCCAGTTGCTAACATTTCTGTGTCTCTACTGAAACACATGCACAGAACTGCATCATCCATCATCATAAAATTATCTTGTGCTTGGTATTTCAGATCCTAAATGAAACAGCAAGAAGATGTGTCAGTCACAGCAATGAAGGATAAAAAAGAACTAAAACTAAACAGCAATAGCTAATTGCTATCAATTCATGGAAGAATACAGCTCATAACTGTAAGTGGCATATTATGTTCATGAACACTGAACAGGCCACATTCCATCTGGCACCTGCAATTTGAACAACAAACCTGTGCCACATATGTGGGGAATGGAGAATACTGTGAGATCACATAATAACTAAAATACAATTATGGAGGGAAAGAATCCCCAATTAATCAGCCCAACAGATGTTTTACTTCTAAAGTCAAAACTATGATTGAATCAGTCAAAATCATACCTATACCCAAATTTGTTGAACCAGCAGTAATAACAAGTCAAGCAAGCTTTGGTTCTGAGGCTGCTTCCTAACTTTACAGTACCCATTGCTAAATTAAATATATACCTAAATTCTTCATCACCGCAAAATACAAAGCATTTAGTTAATATAAAAAAATTAAAACACAGTAAATAATCACATAAAACAAATATTAAAACCAATCAGATGATGGGATTAAACACACACAATTGGGTACCACTTGATTGTAGCATTTAGTTTTAAAATATTGTTATGTATACAAGCGTTAATAAGTATCAGAGGGGAAGCCATGTTAGTCTGCATCCACAAAAACGAGGAGTCTGGTGGCACCTTAAAGACTAACAGATTTATTTGGGCATAAGCTTTTGTGGGTCAAAAACCCACTTCTTCAGATGGAAGTGTTAATAGTTACCTCATTGCTTATAATGTGTTATAAAATACAGCATATATTAAAGACTGGCAAAAAAGACAGAAAAAAACCCCAAGCATTGGAATGTGCACTCTACCCCATCATGTAAAATAAGCGACACCCTTGAGAATACTGCATTTCCAAGAGTGTCAAAGGGAGAAGTATTGAGGACCAAACACAAACCTAGGCCCTATACTGAATAAAGCACCTCAAAATGCAACGGACAAAATTACTGACAAGGCTTTTTAATGATTTACAAGAGTGGTGCTAAACTTTGAGCAAAAAGTCCCCTGGAAATCCAAGTTTGAAAAAGATAAGAATATTCTGATAGCAGGGCATGTCGTTCTCCATAGCTATTCTACTCAAATAACAAAAATAAAGGTTATGTTAATGAATAATTTAGGATGATACAGATGTTGTGAACCGTGATATCCAAAGATGAAAAACTGCTAAATGGCAAAAATAAGGGCTATATTATATTAATCACAAATTATTAACATTAAACTATGTATAGTGAATGAGTTTGGATAGGCCACAGCAATACTTATGCTAAAGCTTTTGCCTAGTCTTTACTTGACAAGACTGTTGTCTTCCAATTTCTCTCTTATGTAGACTTGCGTAAATGAGGCTTACAGCTGACAAGACAAAGGTGATGTTCTGTTCATGGAATGTATCATACTGGAGAACGTACATAAGAGAAAGTTCATCGGTACAATAAAATATACAAAATGTAATGCTAAAAGTTCCTATTTGGGGAAAAAGTATCAGGTGACATGAAGACACGAAAGAAGAGGGGACAGCAAACCTTAGATAAATGAAGCCTGTCCATGTGTAGTATATGGGTTATATAAGCACTATCTTCATGTTGATTGGATGAAAGCTAATGAATATGAATTATGGGAAGGTACCAAAAACCAAATGAAGAAAGGCCCAAATCCAGAAACTCAGAAGGAAAGCTTCCTGGTACCCCAGAACTTGATAACTTGGACCCCTATCTGCTCCACCCTAACTGTTTTATTATGTCATATGTATATGACCAGAAACTATAAGTAACAATAATTCTTTTTTAAAATTCATGAATAAAAGCAAGAATTGGGTGGACTCATGCCTGTTTTCAACCTTACATGCTCAGCTCTGTTCAATCCGTGGCACCAGCCTATAGGACTGATCACTCTGGCAACTGGTTAGTCTCCTGAGCAGCTCATACCCCACGTATTTCTCCAGATGAGTCTGCTAAGTACAAGAAACCATGTAGTGGTTTTGCAATTATTATTTTTATATATGTCTATTAAGGGTACGTTATATGGCCTCCTTTACCATAGTATCTGAGCACCTCACAATTTAATATTCTCATCCTCAAATACCTGTGAAGTAGGGCAGTGCTTTTATTCCCATTTTGCAGATGGGGAACTAAGGCACAGAGAGATTAAGTGACTTGTCCAAGGTCACACGGGGTGTCTGTGGCAGAGCACAGAACTGATCCTATATCTGCACCTCCCAGGCCAGCACCTGGGACAAGCCTTCCTCTCCAGACTCATTTTAGTTAGATTCATCTGGATTTGAAACCTGGTTTCAGAGTTGAAAAATGCACTCTCTAACCACCAATCAATCCATTTCCCAGAAATGAATCCAGAACTAATTTACCTTCCTGATCTTTCCAGTAGTGAAATTCCACACTTCAATGAATCCATCCACAGAGCCTGTTACAAGATATTGACCATCTGGAGAAAACCTAGCACATTCCACGTGTGACTTCTGGCCAAACTGTTTTCAAATGAAATAAAAATAAAGATTTTAATATGAGGTCAGTTTCATTTTAAATCAAGTTAACTCTTTGGTGCCAGTATATGATATATTCCAGGGCTAAAGGTTAATTTATTTTAAGTTAGTGGTGGAAAATAGCTGCTAGCTCTACTGGGCTGCCTACTAAACCAAAAAACCAACCAACCAAACAAAAAAAACCCAACCACTCCTCCTTGATCAAGAATTATTTATGCAGCTGCTTTATTTCTATGCCAGCCTATGCTTTCAAAAATAGTCAGGTTAGTTTTCATTAAGTTTTGCAATCATGGATGTCAATTGAGACCTTCACAATGTTCATTTAACAAACATAACTAACCTCAGTTAATACAGCTGAAAAAAAAATCAAAAGAAAAATTGCTTTGTTTGAATTGCTACTTGTTACATGAAAAAAATTCAGAGAGAAAATGCCACTTTTCACTTCTCCTCCTGCCCCCATATTAGAAAGAAGGGAGTATGGAAGTACAAGAGTGAAAAAGTTTTTCTCCTCCTCAGAAGTGTAACAAAAATATTCTTATTTCAAAATTTGTCATAATACAAAATTTGAACCAAAATTATTTTTTCCACAATATGTTCATTATGATTGAAAAAGCAGTTTTTGTCAAAAAAGTTTGATGAAAATTTTGATTCATTCTAGCAATTACAAATAAGTCAATGTAGTGGCTGGCAGAAATATACCAACA
The DNA here is from genome assembly GCF_003597395.2 of Chelonoidis abingdonii. Classification (NCBI taxonomy): domain Eukaryota; kingdom Metazoa; phylum Chordata; order Testudines; family Testudinidae; genus Chelonoidis; species Chelonoidis abingdonii. The sequence continues at coordinate 137,349,904 of NC_133774.1, forward strand.
CAAGCAAGCAGCAGAGCCAGTTTCCAGGCAACCTACTGAGGCAGCTTGCCTATAGTAGGCTGCCTGATTTCCTACCAAACAGGTGGTGTAGCCAAAGTTAGCAGACTGGCTCTTAAGCACAGTAGCAGTAGCAGTTCGCCAGCTGCTCTAAGCATTTGTCCAGGGCTGCAATAGCTCCTGTACCTGCTTATTCCTAATCCTGTTCCTGTCTCACTTCAGGTAACCTGGTTCTGATCCTCAGCTTAGCCTCTGACCCTGGGTTCTGATTTCTGGGTATCAATTCCTGCTCCAACCACTAGACATGATTGCTTACATCCAGGTCACTGACACAGACACCCCTGTAAACCACATTTTCTGTTTATTATCTCTACAAGCTGCTTGTTCTGAAAACTGGCAGAGCTACTGAGCATGAACTGGAACTACTGGGCTTATGGAGTTCACCTATAAACCCTGGAAACTCCACAACAGAAAAGCTGGCTGCTGTAAATCAAGCTTTGCAGGTGCACAGAAATTTCAAAGCAGAATTTTTTGATGTATTGAAATCTGTATGAAAAGCTTTTTGTTGTTGTTGCTGAAAGCTTTCTACAAAGATATTAGTTACCACAATATTAACTTAGTGCTGCACTTAATATCAAAGTTCCCATGATCAATGGACATTACTAACATACATGCACAAAACCAAATTTTTAAGAATAATTTTTTTCCTGTAGATAATGAGAGCCTTAATCAACCAGAACACAACAGCTTTCAAAATTCAAAACTCAAAACCAGCTAAAACTGGAAAAACATCTACATTTTCCTGAAATGTAATTAGCATTCCCCCGTCCTTAATTGGCTTGTTCATCAAACCTTCCAAAAATGTACTTCTGGGCCAAGACCAGGCATGGAAACATTTAAGTAAAAAGGATAAATTTTCAAAAAGCTATGAGCATGTGAAGACTGGGAGTTAAAATGGAAGTCTTGGCTTAAGGTAACTATAGCAAGTACTACCAAGCATTATACAGAAAAAAGTTAGTAGAATTCTACCTTAATGTGTCTGCTCAGCTGTGTGGGGAACTTTTCTTCTTCTACATCTTTCACGGCTGCTTTACCTCTGAACAAATCAATTGTCATCCCTGGAGGAAGCAGTCCCTGGTGCTGCTGCCATTTCAGTGCCTTATGAGAAGCCAAATAGAGTATAGTTAGAGATCCTTTTCATGAAGTAAGCTCAGTCAGTGTAATCCTCTGAGGAGGGGCTGTATTACACCAAATTCCTCACTATAGCAAGGTTTTCCTAGAAATCTTCAATAAACTTAGCCCTTCTACTTTTAAACTGAGTGGCCACTCTAAGATTTTTCAGATTAGTTACTCAAAGCAATACTGTTGCCAGAACTCTGGAAACCAATGCAAAGGTTTGAGCATATCTCTGTTATTTCCAAGTGTTCCTAGCAAGTGAGAATAGCTGCAGGCCCTCCCTAACTGTTTTCCTTTCAGTACTTTATTTACAAAGGATGAGATAAATATGAAGTTGCACACATTTAGTAGTTAGTTCTGAATGAGCTGGCAAAGAACTATTTACATATAAAAGTGAAGGACCTTTCTTTGATAGGGTTTTTGTGAACAGGTAGAAGAATAAAATTTACTTTATTCTGAAGTCCTACACAGCCACTACAGTAGAATCATCATTTTCCCAACACAAAGCATAATACTTATTTCAAATCAACATATATGAGAACATAAGAACACTCACATGGGTCTGACCAGTGGTCCATCTAACCCACTATCCTGTCTTCCAACAGTGACCAATACCAGGTGCTTCAGAGGGAATGAACAGAACAGGCAATCCATCCCCTGTAATCCACTCCCAATTTCTGGCAAACAGAGGCTAGGGACACTCAGAGCATGGTGTTGCATACCTGAAAATCCTGACTAGTAGCCATTGATGGACCTATTCTCCATGAACTTATCTATTTCCTTTTTGAATCCTATTATAGTTTTGGCTCTCACAACATCCTCTGGCAAGGAGTTCCACAGGATGACATGGGCATTGTGTGAAGTAGTACTGTAACTCCTCGCTTAATGGCGTAGTTATGTTCTTGAAAAATGCTACTTTAAGCAAAACAATGTTACGTGAATTCAATTTCCCCTTAAGAATTAATGTAAATGAGGGGAGAGGGGGGATATTCCAGGGAAAAATTTTTCTCAAGACACTCTCTCTCTCTCTCTTTCTTTTATATATATATATATATATATATAGCGACTGGATAGCGTAGTGATTAAGAGCGCCGCCCTTTGATACGGGAGACCGCCCTTTGAAACGAGAAACAGGGGTTCAAATCCCGGTTCTCCCTACCTCATATATCGAGAGTGACCGAACTCGGAGAGTCATGCCGGCTCGGACTCGCCCGATTAACATAGGTCC
>NC_133774.1:137352404-137356845 GCF_003597395.2 Chelonoidis abingdonii
TAAGCTGGGTGAGTGGCTCCAACAGATCCCAGAAACAACATCAGAGCTCTCTGTCCAGAAGAGTGCAGTGCTAGGAACAGCTAAGATACTGTGCAGAACCCTCAAACTCCCAGGCCTCTGGTAGAGGACCCGAGGTTGAGGAAGACACATACCACCCATAGGAGTGAGAGGGGAATTTTTTATATATATATATATAATGTACGTACACACATACACACACAGAGTATAAGCTTTAAACAAACAACTTAAAGCAATAATGCTTGTGAACTTTGGTTGAAGTGGTGGAGTCAGGGGTGGGATATTTCCCAAAGAATGCCTCACTGCTAAGCGATGAACTAGCACTCGGCTGAACCATCAAGGTTTAAACACATTGTTGCTAATGTAGCCTCACACTCTACAAGGCAGCAGGAATGGAGGGAGGAGACACAGCATGGCAGTGTGATGACGAACCCATGCTATCCCACTGGATCACACCACTCCCTCCACTTTCCAAAGTGCCAGGGTGTGTGTGTGCATGTGCATGAGAGAGAGAGAGAGAGAGAGAGAGACACATACACACTGGGTGTGTGAAACAGAAAGAGACACTCATTGCCCCTTTAAGCACGCTGACCCCACTCTGAGTACACTGCCTTTTTAAGCAAGTTAAGACAGCAGCTGCTGCCAGCAAGCTCCCTCCGTTCTGAGCCCTGTCCTGTACCCCCCGCTCTACAGAGATAGGGTACAGAAGCAGGAAACCCTGACATTAGCACTCCTCTCCCCCCTGACCCCTTGCACAGCAAGCAGAAAGCTTCTGGGAGCAGCTCTAAGACAGAGGGCTGGAGCAGCACACGGCAGTGGGGGGAAGGATATCTGAACTGCTCGGGGATAGTCTGCAGGGCTGCTGCCACACAGGGAACTTAGGGGAGCTGATGCGGGGGCTGCCGGTTCACCCTGGTTCCAAGCCCCCACCAGCCAGCTCCAACGGGCTGCTCTTTCTGCAAGCAGTGGACAAAGCAAGCGGCTGCCAAACAACGTTATAAGGGAGCATTGGCACAACTTTAAATCAACATGTTCTCTAATTGATCAGTGATATAACAATGAAACAAGGTTAACTGGGACGATATTCAGTGAGGAGTTACTGTACTTCCTTTTGTTTGCTTTAAACCTGCTTCCTATTAATTTCATTGGATGACCCCTAGTTTTTGTGTTCTGTGAAGAAGTAAATAACATTTCCTTATTCACTTTCTACACACCAGTTAAGATTTTATAGACCTCTATCATATCCCCTCTTAGGCGTCTCTTTTCCAAGCTACCTTTTCCATTTCCAATATACCTTTTTTGAGATGGGGTGACCAGATCTGCACACAGTAATCAAGATGGGGGCATACCATGGATTTATATAGAGGCATTGTGATATTTTCAGTCTTATTATCTATCCCTTTCCTAATGATGCCTAATATTCTGTTAGCTTTATTGACTGCCACTGCACATTGAATGGATATTTTCAGAGAACTATTTACAATGATTCCAAGATCTCTCTCTTTAAATAAAGTTTAAACAATGAAAAAAGTTACAGTAGAACTTTATTAGTTCACACTCACCAGGAAGTCCATTGTAAGTCACTGAGTTTTGAAAAGGAATAATCAATTTAAAAAGTAGGGACAAAATCTCATGAAATATAATTTATTTGAATAGTTTATTTTAGCTTTATCATCATCTATTAATACCAGTAAGTATTTTACAACCTCTTTTATAAAAAACAAACAAACAAACAAAAAACCTTAAACTACAAACATCAATTTTAGGAACATGACTTCTTACTATAGTTATTAAATAGAATCAGAGAATCTCAGGGTTGAAAGGGACCTCAAGAGGTCATCTACTCCAACCCCCTGCTCAAAGCAGGACCAATCCCCAACTAAATCATCCCAGCCAGGGCTTTGACAAGCCTGACCTTAAAAATCCTCCAAGGAAGGAGATTCCACCACCTCCCTAAGTAACCCATTCCAGTGCTTCACCACCCTCCTAGTGAAAAATGTTGATGTGAAGAGGGAAGAGACTTATTTGCATGTGCTATTTATAAAGTATAAGATGAATGTGGTTTTACTGTGGCAGACCTTAGGAATAGGCCACCCAAATTTCAGTCTCGTACGTTAAAGGTCTAGAAACAAATTGGTATAGTTAGTAAATATATTTTCTTCAAAAATTACCTGCCCCAACAATGCCATAAGACGCGATGGAGGTACTACACTGACTTCTCCAGCTAAAGCTTGTGCAATAGCAGCTCTCCGTTTCTCTTTGCTGCTGCCATCTGGGTATGCCTACGAAGAAGATACATGTGAAATTATCATTTCCTGCACAAATTTTGTCATAGACCAATGTCACTTTGACTAAAAATAAGATATGACTACAAGTGTTAAAGGAGTGAAGCAAAAAAAGACAAGACAATTTGAGTGGCCAAAGAAAATTCTAGATGCAAAACACACCTGTAGAAAGGGATTAAGTTTAGATTTAAACAAACCCACTCTAAAACAAATATATTATAGACAATACCTGGCAATTTTGTAACTTTTTTATATAGAAAGCATCTTCAGATCTACAAGAGTGGACAAGTATTGTTTCCAACTTTCTAAAGATGGGAAAATAAGGCACAGAGGGGTTAGGTGACTTGCCCAACATCACACCAAAAGGACGTGGCAGCGTGAAAACTGGACCATGATTGCCTGAGTCTCAATCCAGTGTTTTAACCACTTGTGAATCTTAAAAAAGGATGTATTCATGAAGCGCTTAATAAAAATGGCAAAAAAACATTAAAAACTGCATTATCATAACAGAATAAAAACAACAATACTAAAACCACAAATACAGAGTTTGAGAGATGAGGATGGCTTACACACAAAAAACAGGACGGGAAAAAAATACAAACAGAGTAAGCTTTTCATTAATAAGTGTGCCGTGCAAAACAGTTACACTAATTACAAATTCTCCAAGTCATAACTATAACTTTAAAAAAAAAAATCCACAAATACCACTTACCTCGCGAGGGTCAAAGTAGGACCTAGCCAGAAGATTCTCAAGGTGAATGTATCTCTCTGGCTGAGTTTGTTTTAACATAATCATAGGGTCAGTTTGCCTTAGGAGGGATCTGGCAGCACCCAGCTCACGGAGCTCTATTAACTCAAGAACAACCTGGAGTAACATAAAGAAATACGGTTAGTATCCACAAGATAAAATACAACTCTTATGTTAACAGTTAAACAACGGGATAGTATTTACTACTGCAAAGTGTGAATATGACCTAAAATATAAACTCTTCACAAACTGTTTCTCCTTGCTTTGAATACATTTGTTTTTAAAAATGGAGATAGGATTTTATATATAGATGCAAGAAATATTTTCCACCTCAAACGTCAAGGATCATTTGTTCACTACTGATGCTGAAGGTATGTATTTGACACACATCCAAAGCTCAACTTCCTATCTATAAAATAATTCTACAAACCAATGCTTTTAAGATTTGAGCAGTACATCACAGGGGGAAGAAAGATCTTGACAATTAAACATGCAATTTTTTTCTTCCCCACAACCCTAGTTTTTCCCTTAGTAGCACTCATCCAATGGCGCACAGCAAGTATTCTGGCCCAGATCACCCAAAACTAGCCTATGATTTTTCCTTGTGACATTCTGATAGCTTTCAGTTTGCAGTTAATGGCAGGAAAGCGGTGACCATAAATGCACAATGGGATGTGTGGCTGATACTGTGTTGCTGACACATCCACCTGTTCATAGAGGTCGATCAGGGTCTTGTCCGGCAGCTTGAGGGACTGTATGGCCTGCAGCACTGTGTCCCAGTGCCCACTGTTGATATCAGCCACGAAGCTCTCAATGCTGTCCACAGTGTTGAGGGACACAGTGGTCTCCTCCTGGAGGGTGGCCAGTGCACGGTGAAGGCTGTTCTCCTTCAGGTACTGCATGATGAGCCGGATCACACTGCGGGGGGAGGCGCGGGGACAGACAGGGCTCAGGATCAAAGAGGCCTCGGGGAACAGGCGCAGGATCACCCCCCAACCCGATACCCCCAGGCACGGGCCCAGAATCACACTCTCTGCCGGGGAACAGGGCCGCGGTCACCCCTCACAACCCAGGAACCCCGGGAACAGGGCCGGAGCCACCTTTCACACCAACCCAGGAACGAACGGGCACGGAGCCACCCCCACTCGGGAACCGCTGGGGACAGGGCCGCGGCCACCCCCCAACCCAGGACCCCCGGGAACAGGGCTGCGCCCACTCCCCACTAGGGAACCGCCGGGAACAGGGCCGCGGCCACCCCCTCACTCGGGAACAGGGCCGCGGCCACCCCCCAACCCAGGACCCCCCAGGAACAGGACTGCGCCCACTCCCCACTAGGGAACCGCCGGGAACAGGGCCGCGGCCACCCCCTCACTCGGGAACAGGGCCGCGG
>NC_133774.1:137359296-137364128 GCF_003597395.2 Chelonoidis abingdonii
AGCAAAACATCCAGGTCTTGTTGGGTCCTCTGCTGTCGAGGTGTTTGGTTCCCCTGTATCACCCTTACAGTGTAAAAGGAAAATTAACCCCTACCTATCTACTCGTAGTGACAACATTTGAAACACTTTTGAGGTGCTGCATAAAAACCATGGGATCAACATCCGGGTGCGGCTTTGGGCGATTTGAATGCTTGTTGGTCTCTTGCTCGTCTTGCAGACTGGTATACACAAAATACTGCTGTTTTTCTCTGCCGAATGGGATAGCTGTGGCAAGAGATTCCCACTACATCAGGACAGACTGGCACTTCGACAGTCATTGGGCCTGGGAGGAAAGTGTTCGCATTCACCATTGTTGGAATCAAGGAAGATTTTGTTACCACCCTTACACATTCAAGCTGCGGTACTGTACTTTGTCAAAGCCTTGACAAAACAAGCAGCTTCAAGGACCTCGTGGAAATTTCCAAGGTTAAGTAAGCTAAGATAAGGAAGCGTGTCTTGGTCCTCAGATCGGAAACTTCTTCGCTATGGTGATGCTTTGACACTGCACTGCGGCGTGGCAAGGGAAAGACGGCATGAAAGCCTGATCCCAGTTAGTGGCAATAAATTTTCTCCCGAAACAACATGGGCAGGTCAACTACAGGTTGTTGGTGGGAAAACTCCTCAAGGCATACAAAGCCTTGGTTTGCAAACGTGCACTAAAGAATTGACATTTTCCACTCGCATCTAGATTTTTCCACCGAACTGCGGAGCAGTGACGGTACGAGCACGGCGAGCGATTTCACCAGGACATTGCAACAATGGAGAAACGCTATCAGGGCAAATGGAGCCCATCAATGCTTGCAGACTATTGCTGGACAGTGACAAGAGATGCTCCATTTAATGGATACAAGAGACAAGCCAAGAAGCGCCAAGTAAACACTGAATAGGACTAAACTATGTACATAATAGTTTTTTGCCTTTTGTTTCATAATAAATTTTACTTATATCCCTTTTGCTGATTTTTAAAGTGTTACATAAACAGGACAGGTGAAATATTATCATGTAAAGCAACCATAAACACATGAAAAGACTTAGGTTTACAATTTATGTTTAAAACTCTACTATCTACGCAATATACATAGACATAAAATGTCAAAACTTAAATATCTTAGAAACAGTAGCCAATCAGTTGTTTTAATTGTCATGTTTGAATTCAGCACATCAAAATACATAATAAATACCACATTTTATCTCTGAAGCAGACGACTTCTCAAAAATTGTAGACCAGTGTTATAGACTGTGCCTACTGGAATTTTGAAATCCAGGGGAGTTAGGCACTTACTGAGATTTTGAAAATTGCACTAGGGATTAGATCTGCCAAAGGGACTTAGGCTCAGTGTTGCAGCATCTAACATTTAGGTTCTGTGCCAGCCAGTGGGATCCAGAGCCCTGAATTAGTTGCCCAGGCTCCCTATACAATGCATGGGGAGTGGTAGTGCTTAAGAACGGGATTCACAGAAGCCTGTGTCATGACTGCGGTGTGGGTGGGCATGCCTAGTGGTTGGAGCAGAAGTTAGCTGCTAGCAGCCAGAGTCAAGGGTCACAGCTGGAATCAGGAACCAGGATTCAAGCCGAGGGTCAGCTGTATTCATCACAAATGTTGGCGATTATACATTAATATTAAAATGTTTTTTTTTATTTCAGGAAACTGTGATACAGCCTTCAACCAAGTGTCCTCGAATGGTGAGGCCTGGTCTACACTGGGGGGCGGGGGGCATTGATCTAAGATATGCAACTTCAGCTACGAGAATAGCATAGCTGAAGTCGAAGTATTTTAGATCGAATTAAAATTACTTACTTCGCGTCCTTGCGGCGCTGGATCGACAGCCGCGTCTCCCCCATTGATTTTGCTTCTGCCTCTCGCACTGTTGGAGTTCAGCAGTAGACAGGAGAGTGATCGGCGATCGATTTTTCGCATCTACACTACACACCAATAGATCGATCGCTACCCGCTGATCTGGCCGGTAGTGTAGACGTATCCTCAAACTACTGAAAGGCTCTGGCTCATATACTCACCATCAACTGACTGTGCCTTCTGTTTTGTGTGCAAATTGTTTTCTCCAAAGAGCACATTTGCATTAGCCAAGAGAGGACATAGTGACCATGAAAGTTCTACTGAGCACCAACAAGCTCTCACCCCTTATATAATGCGTTTATCGAAGACTCAAACCCTTGATAAACATATAACAGATGGACATATTAAAGAAAGAAATTACTGGGCAGAAGTGTTGAAGCAAGTCATATCAGCAATAACATTTCTGACAATATGAGCTCTGGCACTGAGCCTTGGCTACACTTGAGAGTTACAGTGCTGTTGGTGGCTTTATAGCGCTGTAACTCACTCCCCGTCCACACTGGCAAGGCACATACAGCGCTGTATCTCCCTGGCTACAGCGCTGGTTGTACTCCACCTCCCCGAGAGGAATAAAGAGTATAGCGCTGCTGTTCCAGCGCTGGGGTGCCAGTGTAAACAGGGAATAATCTTAGTATGCTGTAACTGACCTCCAGAAGCTTCCCATAACCCTTTTAAGTAAAGGTCCCACACTTGTTTTGTTGTGATGCCTCTGTTTGTTTTGTTGTGAACTCCGGGCTCCCAGAGCTGCTTATCAAAAAAACCAACACAGCCACTGTTTGCTGTGAATGAGCAGAGGCAGAGGGGCTCCCTTTGGAATGCCCACAGCTAGTGTTTGCTTGAAGAGAGGGGGAGGGAGGGGGCTTGAGGAGAGAAGCAGCTCGGCGGGTGGGAGGGACGGAAAGGTCCGTTTCAGAACGGCTGCTTATCTGGTCTGTGAGAAAAAAAACAAACAGCTGCTGTTGCTTTCAGTGAGTGAGTGGGGTGGCGGAGGGGGTCAGAACTTGCAAGGTAGCTGCTGACACAGTGTCGGCTCCAAAAATCCACTCTTCCCCACCCCCCCCCACGCTCCCTGTCACACTCCTCCGCTCCCCACCCCACCCACCCTTTTGACAAGGCATGTTGCAGCCACTTGAACGCTGGGATAGCTGCCCATAATGCACGCTCCAAATGCACCACTGCCAGATGCTGCAAATGTGGCCACGACATGCGTGGTAGCTGTCAGTGTGGCCAGGCTGCACGCTTTCCTACCAGCGTACGAAGACAGGTTTAACTCCCAGCGCTTGTACAGCTGCTAAGTGTAGCAGACCCTCGGAGAGAGGGCTAATGAAACCTTTGCAATCTTAATAATGCAACTTGTTGGCTGCTTAGAGTTAGTAGCAGAAGTATTGACCCTTTTCTGGCCCCACAGCAAGTATAGGAATGCTGGTCATGGACAACATCATGGCCTACATCAACAGTCGGTGAGATTTCATCAACTCCACGGCTGACAAGGCAAAGCAGACAGGACTTGTGGGATGAGCACAATTGGCTAATTATTTTTCCTTCAGCATTGATTCTACACCGGATTATGAGCCATGGCTGATCAGCTGAAGTTACTGTGCACTACCATGCGAATAACTGCACACTGTATGACTGGGTTTCTTGAATTTTGTTCCAGTTCATTAGATTCAGGTCGTTCATCGTTTAATTTATCAATGAAACCCTAAAGTGACAAAACTAAATACACTGTCTACAATTTTTGTGAAGTCGTCTGCTTCAGAGATAAATGGAGAGGGTTTAAATTTATTATGTATTTTTTTTTGAGATCCCCTATAGCTTCACCTTGTGTCGGAAGTTCAAACATGTTACTCAATATATAAAGCAGATCCATGGCTGACGTTGCGCCTACGTTATTCTAAGATATGTTAAGTTTTGATCCATTTAATCATCTAGACTATGTTATCTTGCTGTAATGTTAGTAGAGTTTCTAAACATTAAATTAGTTAACCTAAGATCTTTTCTTGCGTTTCTATGTTTCTTACATGATGAATATTACTTCCCCCTGTCCTGTTGTATGTTAACACGTCTTATAAAAATCAGTTCATAAAGTTGATCTTCATATAAGTAAAATTTATTATGAATATCAAAAGAGCACAATAATAATTATCGTACATAGTTCATAGTCCTATTCTCTAGTGTTCATACTACTTGGCTGCTTACTGGCTTGTCTCTTACGTTAATACCATTAAATGGAGCACATAGTTTTCTATCGTCACTGCCACTCTACCAGGGAATAGCATGCAAATCGCATTGCATGGGCTCCATTTGCCCCGATACGCTTATGCTCCACTTGTTGCAATCTGTCCTGGCTGTAAATCGACAGTACAGCCTATCTTTTTTGTGTCTCGTCGTCTCACTGCTCCTGCACATTCTCGGTTGAAGCCACATCTAGAAATGCAGATTGGAAACATGTATCTTGTAGTGACACTATTGCGAACAAGGCTTATTAATGCTCTTGGGAGTGTTTGATCCACTCTACACCTGTAGATTTGTTGCCTTCGTTGTCGTATCGGAAAATTTATTGCACGTCATCTACGCTTAGAAGGCCTTTCACATTGCCGTTCTTATCCCTTGCATCAGTGCAATGGTACCATAGTGTATCATATCTACCATCGCCAGATAGAATGCGGTTTTAAAATGTTGAAAGATAACTGGGAGAAGAGTGCAACTAATCATAAAATATGACACCTAATCCATCATTTATCTTGCTGTCACTTGACCTCTGAATTTTCCACGGCTGACTTCCCTTTGAGTCCACAGACCCTAGCTGCTGTGGTAATAGACCTTTGTATAGTCATTGGCTTCTCTTAGATATAAAAGCTCATGTAACGATCAGTGACTACCAGTTATTGAATGTATAGTCTAATCAGTATTAGGAGATAGTTGGTAACAATAAGTT